>NW_016107942.1:588451-590457 GCF_001604975.1 Cebus imitator
AAAAAAAAAAAAAAAAAGAAATGAAAAGAATGAACAAAATCTCCAAGAAACATGGAATTTTCTAAAGAGACCAAACCTACAACTGATTGGGGTACCTGAAAGAGATGTGGAGAATGGAACAAAGTTGGAAAACATACTTGAGGATATCATTCAGGAGAACTTTTTCAGCCTAGCAAGATAGGCCAACATTCAAATTCAAGAAATGCAATGAACCCTAGTAAGATACTCTGTGATAGGATCAACCTCAAGACACATAATCATCAGATTCTCCAGGTTGAAATGAAAGAAAAAATGTTAAGGGCAGCCAGAGAGAAAGGCCAGGTCACATACAAAGGGAAACCCATCAGACTAATAGCAGACTTCTTAGCAGAAACCCTACAAGCCAGAAGAGATTGAGGGCCAACACTTAACATTCTTAAAGAAAATAATTTCCAACCCAGAATGTTATATCCAGCCAAACTAAACTTTATAAGCAAAGGAGAAATAAGATTCTTTTCTGGCAAGCAGATGCTTAGGGAATTTGTCACCAACAGGCCTGCCTTGCAAGAGCTCTTAAAGGAAGCATTAAATATGGAAAGGCAAAACCATTACCAGCCACTACAAAAACAATGAAAGACATAGACCAGTGATACTATGAAGCAACCACATAAACAAGTCTGTAGAATAAACAGCTAACATCATGATGACAGGATCAGATTTACACATAACAATACTAAACGTAAATGGGCTAAATGCCCCAGTTAAGAGGCACAGAATGGGCTGGGCATGGTGGCTCACACCAGTAATCCCAGCACTTTGCGAGGCCAAGGTGGGAGGATCACTTGAGGTCAGGAGTTCAAGACAGGCCTGGCTAACATGGTGAAACCCTGTCTCTACTAAAAGTACAAAAATGTAGTCAGGTGTGGTGGTGCATACCTATAATCTCGGTTACTCTGAGGCGGGAGAATCACTTGAACCTGGGAGGCAGAAGTTGCAGTGAGCTGAGATTGCGCCATCACACTCCAGCTTGGGCAACAATAGCGAAACTCTGTCTAAAAAAAAAAAAAAAAAAAAGGCACAGAATGGCAAGCTGCATAAAGAGCCAAGACCCATCCATATGCTGTCTTCAAGAGACCCATCTCATGCGCAGAGACACGCATGGGCTCAAAATAAAGGGTTGGAAGAAAATTTACCAAGCAACTGGAAAACAGAAAAAAGTGGGGGTTGCAATCCTAGTTTCTGACAAGAGACTTTAAACAAACAAAGATCAAAAAAGAAAGGATATTACATATGGTAGAGGGTTCAATTTAACAAGAGGAGCCAACTATCCTATGTAGATATGTACCCAGTACAGGAGCACCCAGATTCACAAAGCAAGTTCTTAGAGACCCACAAAGAGAGTCCCACACAATAATAGTGGGAGACTTTAACATCCCACTGACAATATTAGATCATCAAGACAGAAAATTAATGAAGATATTCAGCACCTGAGCTCAGCTCTGGATCAAATGGACCTGATAGATCTCTACAGAACTCTCCACCCAAATTCAACATAATATACATTCTTCTCATTGCCACTTGGCATTTACTCTAAAATTGAACACATAATCGAGGTAAAACGTTCCTCAACAAGTGCAGAAGAACTGAAATCGTAACAGTCTGTCAGACCACAGAGCAGTCAAATTAGAACTGAGGATTGGGAAATTCACTCAGAACTACACAACTACATGGAAATTGAACAACCTGCTCTTGAATGACTCTTGGGTAAATAATGAAACTAATGAGAACAAAGACAACATACCAGAATCTCTAGGATGCAGCTAAAGCAATGTTAAGAGGGAAATTTGTAGCACTAAATACAAGAAGGACCTCAAGTTAACAATCTAACATCTCTACTAAAATACTAGAGAACCAAGAGCAAAAGAAAATCCCAAAGCTAGCAAAAGACAAGAAATAACCAAGATCAGAGCTGAACTGAAGGAGATAGTGACAAAAGAAAAACCCTTAAAAAAATCAACGAATCCAGG
>NW_016107942.1:593100-593815 GCF_001604975.1 Cebus imitator
AAAAAAAAAAAAAAAAAATCCAGAACCAGATGGATTCACAGCTGAATTCTACCAGAGGTACAAAGAAGAGCTAGTACCATTTCTACTGAAACTGTTCTAAAATATTGAAAAGGAAGGGCTCCTTTCTAACTTGTTCTATGAAGCCAACATCATCCTGATACCAAAACCTGACAGGCAGAACAAAAAAAGAAAACTTCAGGCCAGTATCCTTGAGGAACATCGATGCAAAAATCCTCAATAAAAAACCAGCAAACCAAATCCAGCAGCAGATCAAAAAGCTTATCCAACACGATCAAGTTGACCTACTTTATCCCCGGGAGGCAACTTCAGCCAAGCCTTAGGATATAAAATGGCACATGTTTACCTATGTAACAAGCCTGCACATCCTGCACATGTACCCCCATACCTAAACGTTGGAGGAAAAAAATATAAAAAGGTATTTCTTTTGTTACTATATATTAAATATGCCTGCATGTACTGTTGGTTAATATTTTCTATTGTCTAATAATCTACAGGTGTCTGTAGTTAAAGTTGAGTCATAGTGGGATTTGGGAAGTGGTGGGTAGCCAGTACGCAGACTTTTCTCACCCTTAAAAGTAACATTTGTTTTGTCCTTGTTACCATGTGTGTGCACAACGATAGGGAGGCCATTGTCGACACTCCAGGAGGGACATGCCACCCGCTGTTCCACATTAACTGTGCTTGCTGATCCTGC
>NW_016107942.1:594941-601977 GCF_001604975.1 Cebus imitator
CCGCCCCACATTAACTGGGCTTGCTGATCCTGCATGTGGTCATGTGGCACAGCTCTACCTTCTCAGTGACTGTGCAGGTGAATGTCACAGCACTTCAGGAGGGACATGCTGCCCGCTGTTCCACATTAACTGTGCTTGCTGATCCTGTGTGTGGTCATGCAGCACAGCTCTACCTTCTCAGTGACTGTGCAGGTGAATGTCAGTTATTTAAATTCACTTTAAGCAGAAAAAGGCCAGGACACCAGAAAAATAACTTCACATCCCTATTTTTATAAACCTGAGGCAAAACAAGCATCAGAAGGAAAATTTCCACTTTACCTTTTTTCTATTAATAAAGACCTTTTAAATAAAATCTTAGTGCAAATTGGCATGAGCAGACTTGGTAATTTGTCTTTTAAAGAGATGTTTAAATTGGAACTTTTTAAAACTAGAAAACAACAAATTGACAAATGAGTGATATTACTAGAGTAAGAAGATCCTGTGTTATAACTAAGGGATAATTAACAAGGTGGAAAGATACATTTATAGAAATATTACAGTTTTACATAGTTAAGCCTAAATTAGATGTTTCGATGTGTAATATGGGGTAGAATTGCATCTGATTCAGTGCATGAAAATGACAGAGAAACTAAAGACATTTGTGTCTCGGTATATGTGGGGGATTGGTCCCAGGACACCCAGGTATGCCATAATTCATGCATACTCAAGTCCTAAAGTCAGCCCGTGGAGCCCACGTATTTGAAAAGTCAGCCCTTTGTATATTTGGGTTTTATGGCCCATGAATACTGTATTTTTTCCATCTGCATTTGGTTAAAAAAAAAAAAAAATCCACATATAAGTGAACCCATGCAATTCAAACCTATATTGTTCAGAGGTCAACTGTACTCTCATTTGGTCTGACCTCTCAGTTAACAACAGCCACAAATAATTTTATTAAAGACTCTTCTGAGAATATCCTCTGGAAAGGTACGTTTACATCATAGAAATGGACATATTTTATGTTCTTTTTATTCCAAGGTAATGCCTACTTGGAATAAAAGTGGACTAGAATATTGACATGGTCAGTAAGAGCATCAGCAGGTCTCAGCGGCAGTCAGCACCCCCATCCTGACAGAAGCAAATGCCAACATCCTCCAGGGGAGCACAGGAGTCTTTCTGATTTACGGTGCGGTTCTTTTTATTGCAAATAGTCATATTAGCTATTTTTAATATCCAAGAAGAATCGGCGAAATTGTAATTGATGGGTTTGCTGTTGGCTTTCCTGTTTCTTTTTCCGCAAGCCTTCACTTGCCACAGAAGATACTCTTCTGTGAGAAGCAGCTCTTGTGGTCTTAGGATGCTGTGGAATCCTTCAGTCAGCAGGCATGTTCTGCTTTTGTCTGGGTAGCAGAACTTGGTAGCTAGGAGAGGAATGTCTCAACCTCATCACGGTGTCGGGCAGGTGAACGGATGGCAAGCACCGTCTGCTGTTGATGAGGCCTGGACCATCCACATCCTCCTTTCTTCATGCCCTCTCCTTATCTCCGTCATCTCCACACATAAGGATTCTCACTCTGTCTCTTGCTGTCTGTTGTTCCTCTGTACCTCCTTTCTCTTCTCACTTGCGTTGGGTCTTTTGATTCCACAGAGGCTTGGTGGAGTCTCATATTGTGGGTTCTGATTTACTGTCAACTGGGATTCGAGGACACAGGTTTCCTCTGGGTTGCCAAAAGTGGATGGCGACCCCAGCTCAGCCCAGCTGTGGATGCTGTCTCTCTCTCTCTCTCTCTCTCTCTCTCTCTCTCTCTCTCTCTGAAAACCTCTGTTTGCTCTGTGCAGTTTGTGCCAAACATGATCATATATCTGGCTCTAAGACCTGGTCTTGGTTGGCACTTCATGATTATTCCCAGATGTTCTGGAGAGTTTTACCTTGTTAGAGTCTAGCCTGACTAGGAATTCAGGCTCCCCTTCTAGCTAGGCTGTGAGTTGGGTGCACAACTGAGGACACCAGAGAGAGAGCTTCACAGCCAGGAGCCAGGGATGGTGTGGGTGTGAAGAGGCTGTGCTCTTCCACCTGCCCACTGCCTGAGGTCTGATGCACCATGTGCTTACCTGTGCATGTGCCCGTTTGTGCACCTGTGCGTGTGCCTGTGTGTGCACCTTTGTGTGTGCATGTGTGCCTGTGTTTGCATGCCTGTCTGTGAGTCCCTCTGTGTGTGTGCTTTGTGTGTGCTTGTGTGTCTGTAAGTCTACCTGTGCATGTGCATCTGTGCACGTCTGCTTGTTCCTCTGTGTGCACCTTTGCGTGTGCATGTGCCTATGTTTGTGTGTGTGCACCTGTGTGTGTGCCTTTGTGCAAATGTGTGTGCCTGTACATGCCTGCGTATGCTTCTGTGTAAATGTTTGCACTGTATACACACCCGTATTTAGTAACCGAGATCAATTTGTAAGAAATGTTTTAAATTCTCCTGTAGCTTAACACTGGCCTTTCTCTGTCCTTTTCAGGTGGACACTCTTTGCCTAGAGGATTTGCATGCGTTTATTGCACAGGCCTTGTGCCTCCAAGGAAAATCCACCTCGCAGCTTGTTAATTTACAGGTAAAGACATGACCAATTAGTTGTCACTGTCCGGAAGACAGCTGTGCAGTCCAGCCTTCTCTTCCCCATTATGGTTGGAGTTTTACAGAAAGGATCAGGAAGGCACTTTAGTCAGGATCTTTTCATGATGCAGTAGTTTGTCTTTGTCTCTTTAAGGGCTGTGGGATAAGCAGCCGGATGAGATACCAATAGGTACTGCCTCAATTCCAGTTTTGCGCAACTTGCAGTTCTCAATACTGCCTTTTTAGTCTAATGATTTGATGAGAATAGCTCATGTAGTTCTCTATAAACATTATTAATTTCTGGTGTTAGCAGTTTGGGCCCTCCCCTGGCCTACCTCCCAGATGGTTGGTGGCTCAAGGATGGGGCCACCTGGCACCTTCCTGGATCCCCTCCTGGCGCCTTGCCTGTAGCAAGTGTTCAGTAAAGAACTTCTGTGAAGGAGAGGCTGCACCTCACCTAGGAGATCCGCAGCCTCTATTGTTTGTATTCAAATGTGCCATCCAGGAGTGCTTATTTTTTTAATTTCACAGAATGGTCCAATCACAGCTAAGTTCCACAGCTCTTCTCTGTGGCTGCACCCTTGTGGATCTGGGCACTGGTTATTCTTTCCTGTTAGAAAATCCCAAGGTCAGGCCAGCTGTGGATGGAAGCTTAAGATTCTGCTTCCAGTGCCATCTGATCGTGTTTATTGGTTTATCTGTGGCTGTAGTTTAGTTGCATTCGCTTTTACTTGTTTTTCTAATGGAAAAAAAATAAGTTTCATTTATAAATGACTTTTACTCAAACCTCACAAGTTAGGCTAGGTGCAGTGGCTCACACCTGTAATCCCAGCACTTTGAGAGGCCAAGGTGGGTGGATCACCTGAGGTCAGGAATTCCAAACCATCCTGGACAACATGGTGAAATGTCATCTCTACTAAAAATACAAAAATTAGCTGGGCATGATGGTGCGCACCTGTAATCCCAGCTACTTGGGAGGCTGAGGTAATAGAATCACTTGAAACCAGGAGGTGGAGGTTGCAGTGAGCCGAGATTGCACTGTTACACTCTATCCTGAGCAACAAGAGTGAAACTCTGTCTTAAAAACAAGAAAAAAAAAATACCTCACAATTTTTCTGTGTCTATATGATAAGGCTCACTCTGTTGCCCAGGCTGGAATGCAATGGCGCCGCCACTGTTCACTGCAACCTCTGCCTCATAAGCTCAAATGAGCCTCCACCTCAGCCTCCTAAGTAGCTGGGACCAGGCATGTGCCACCCTGGCTAATTTGTGTGTGTATGTGCATGTGTGTGTGTGGAGATGACGTCTCATTATGTTGCCCTGGCTGGTCTCAAACTGGTCCTGGGCTCAAGCCATCCTCCCACCTTGGCCTCCCAAAGTGCTGGGATTATAAGTATGAACCACCATACCTGGCCACAACTTTTATATACTAGGTTTAGTTCATAAACTAATTCACATAGCATAGCAGTCTAACTAAATGAACAATGCCAGATTTTTTTTGTGTTAGAAATTTCATAGCATCATTATCCAAAAATTGGATTTTTTTCCTCCTCCATTAAGCAAAAACAGAATTTTAAAATGTTAATTTTAAGTTATCAGTAGGTTCATGGGCATTCTTCATGCTGAGCTGCAGCCCTGGCCTCCCTCCTGGACCCTGGCTGTGGCTGCCATTGGCTGTGGGCGTCCATAGCAGCTGCTGAGCCATTTCCACTGTAGTCTGGGAGCCTCACCTGCTTCCCTCTTCCCTGTCAGAATTGAACAATAGGACAAAAGAATCATAGACAGGAACCCTGGGGTCCTGTTCTCTGGTCCTAGGCCCTGTGGGCAACATAGCACTGGAGTCTGAGTCACACAGATGAGGGAGCTGGGTCTGCCCCTCGCCAGCTGTGGGGTCTTGAGCAGGTTTTTAAGGACACAGCAAGTAACCAAACTTCTCTGTGCCTCAGTTTCCTCTCATTTGTAAAATGAAGAAACCAGGAATTAAATGCAGCAGAATGTGTCCTGTTCTTTGTCTTTGTAGGCATTTAGTGCATTCGATCTTCATTTTCGCATGGCATGGACTTGCCCACACTTAACACATCATAATTGGCAAAGATGAAGTAGAACCAGGCTCTTAACACCTTGTCCAGGATTCTTGCCATGTTGCTGTTTTTGATGAGAAAGACATTATTAAACAAAGATTAATGGCAGCCACAGCCAGGGCCCAGGATGGAGGCCAGGGCTGCAGCTCAGCATGAAGAATGCACATGAACCTACTGATAACTTAAAATTAACATTTTAAAATTTATTTTTATTTAATGGGGGCGGGGAAGCCACTTTTTGGATAATGATGCTATGAAATTTCTAATACAAAAAAAAAACTGGCATTGTTCATTTAGTTGGACTGCTATGCTATGAGAATTAGTTTATGAACTAAACATGGAGACAAAGGTTGGCTTTAAAAGAACTCCCATTAGTATACAGCCATCAGCAGAGGCTGCGTCCCCTTAACCATCCACTCAGCAGCGTTGCTGTATACCAGCATAGCAGAGACTTGTCCCATGGTTCTAGTTCATTTCTGTTAAAAATGGGATGTGCCAGTTATTATTAGTCATTGGCTCCTTCTGAGAATTGTGACTGGGCAGACTGTGCTTCCAGTGATCCCTGAGGCCACTTAGGAAAATGTTTCTAACAAACCATGGCACTAAGAACAGAATGTGAGTTTCACTCGTCTCCTCACCAGCCAAGGACTATCTTGACATCCTAGGCGGGGCAGGGTCACTACTCAGCAGCCCTTCTTGGCTCCCTCCTGTGAAAGGTGGAGATGTGGTTTGGGGAGGGAGTTGGGTCCAGGTGCAGCCTCCCCATAGCCTCTGACTCCGTTCTGACTGTGAGAACGCATTGCAGTGTGAGTTAGCTGTGGTTTGTCTCGATAATGAGCTAATTGAGCCACAGAGGTGTGTGCCATGGTGTTACCAGCCACTGTTGGGTAGGTGGCTTTTTTGGCAGTGGGTGGGTCACTGTTGCTCATAGGGAATTTTAAAACACCCTGTTAGTTTTTTGCTCAACATTACTTTGCTACTCAAATATAGCCTTGAAACATATATATATATATATGTATATATATATATTTACGTATGTATTAATTTAAGTGACTGGATTATATGTGTAAAGGCGCATAGTACATATTTATGTATACATGCATTCATTTACAGACATAGAAATGCACTGTATATGAAATCAAGGAATACAAGAACCCTTAACCTGCAATAATTTTATAAGTAAAGAAGAAAGAAGGAAAGCAATATTATTCACAGGTTGAGAAAACGAAAGGGACTTTTAAAAGTAATGGACAAAGGGTAGTTGTGCACATGACAAGAGGACAGGCCTGTGAGACAGAAATGATGGGCAGGAGGCTGGTATTTTCTGGATACAAGGACAGGCCTGTTAGACAGAAATGATGGGCAGGAGGCTGCTGTTTATTGGGTACTGAGGTCAGGTCTGTGAGACAGAATTGATGGCCGTTGTTTTCCCTTTGGAGTCAGCTCTCTGAGTTATGTGTTTGCCAGTTTTCCTATTCATGTCTGTAACTTTCAGTGTGAGCTTTTAGTATGTGGTTAGAGAACATGCCTGCTCGATTGAACTTTGAATAGGACATGTGATCCTTCCTATATAGTTTGTACAACCCATGTGAACATACATACACGTATATACAGATATAGGTGGAATTTAATAAGAATCTCTCCTTTTTTATTTTCTGAGACAGAGCCTTGCTCTGTTGCCCAGGCAGGAGTGTGGTGGCATGATCTCGGCTCACTGCAACCTCCACCTGCTAGGTTCAAGTGATTCTCCTGCCTCAGCCTCCTGAGTAGTTGGAATTACAGGGACACACCACCACATCCAGCTAATGTTTGTATTTTTAGTAGCGATGGGGTTTCACCATGTTGGCCAGGCTGGTCTCAATCTCCTCACCTCAAGTGATCTACTCACCTCAGCCTCCCAAAGTGCTAGGATTATAGGCATGAGCCACTGCGTCTGGCCAGAGTCGCTTTACAGTAAGGAAGTAAATTAAGCAATAGACTGAATTTTATAATGGACAAGTAAATTGTGAGGTCTCCCTCTTTGAAACAAATTTAAAGAGGAAGGTAGAAACAGGGCAGAAGATGACATAAACTCTGGTGCCTTCCGCACCCTGTTTATTGATGTCACTGGAGGAATGTTTCTGTGGACACTGAAGGTAATGGGTCACTCTCCTGTTACTATCCAACTGGTGCCCTTGGGGGCCTAGAGTCCAGAATCCTGATTCAGGCTTCTGTCTGCAGTCAGTAGGCATACCATGTACTGTCTAGGAATGTGAAAAGAGGTAGAATTACCTACCTGCTTCTTCTCCCCTAGTGTTCTGTAAGAATCTGATACATGCCGAGATCATTTTGTAAAGTCCTCTGTAGAACACAAGATGCTATGGTTGTCTTTATTCT
>NW_016107942.1:603080-605312 GCF_001604975.1 Cebus imitator
GCGCCCGGCCGCAATGATGATTTTATAAATGAGCTCTTGCTCTCTTTTTGGAGAAAAAGCAGAGAAATTCTTCTACCTTTCTTTACCCCATCAGTTTATCTTTGCCATGTCGGGGCTCTGAAACCCACAAAACCATCACCCCTCCTCCTGCAGGTTTTGCCTCCAGCCTGGTCTCCAGGTGGAGGCTCTGACTGTTAGGAAATTCTTGCTTCATCTCCTACACACTGAGAACTCCATGAGCTGGCGCCTCAGCCACCTTTTCTACTGCCTCACAGCTGCTCAGTGGGAAGTCCTTGGTCATGTTTTGGTTGGGAAATTAAAAGATGTGAGCTGATGAAAGAAAATTTTACTATAAAATTTAAGCCATGCCACATTAGAAAGTGGTCTGTGGTAGCATTATATTTAATTCTACAGGACTTGTTAAGATTCCCCTGCCTGTGTCTGCCATGTGCCCACTGCTGTCCCTTGTCTGTATGGCAAGTGCAGCAAGTCACATCTGTGTCAGCAGGATCGTGCCTGTCTTCCACAGCACAGCTTGGCCTGGGGCATGCTGGGGTACTCAGAAAACAGCAAGCTGTGTGTGCTGTGTTTGTGATGACTGATTGTTGTCTATGCCAGTAGCAGCTTTTAGTTAAAATACAGACCCCAGGCAAGGGCCTGAAGCCCCAGATTTTACTTTATTTTGATTACGGGATCATAACAGTAAAGTAATTCTGGGTCTCTGTTTTCTTGGTAATCACTGTGGTGTGATAGTGTGTGCACCAGCTAAACGTGGCATTCCCACAGTGAGATTATATCAAGAAAGCGCTTATTAAACATAATGTTTTGTTTTGTTTTGTTTTGTTGAGACAGAGTCTCACCCTGTCACCCAGGCTAGAGTACAGTGGCCAGAACTTAGCTCACTGCAACCTCAGCGTCTGATTCTTGTGCCTTACCTTCCTGAGTAGCTGGGATTACAGGCATGCACCACCACACCCAGCTAATTTTTGTATTTTTAATAGAGATGGGGTTTTACCATTGTTGGCCAGGCTGGTCTGGAACTCCTGACCTTCAGTGATCAGACCACATTGGTCTCCCAAAGTGCTGGGATTATAGACGTGAGCGACTGTGCCCAGCTAAAACATAATTTTTTAAAAATGTGTTTTGCTGGATCTCTATTATGTGAGTTAAAACATCTATCTTTTAATTTTAACTTCATTATTTTAATAGTCTGTAAATCTTCATAAACTCCTTGTGCTGCATGTACATTTTAAACTTTTGTGCTTTAATAATTGAAGTTGTAAAGATCCCAGGAATAATGTGGAAGATCACTTAAATGAGTCAACTGGACGATTCACATGTTTTGGCACTGGTCCTTATAAAGGAGCTAAAGTGAGGATGTAAACTCCCTGACTCTTGGTTCCACCTCCACCTAATTCTCCTACAGAGACCCTTGCCATGATACAGCCTGCATTTGAGAGTCTGTAGGGGTCGGGGTGTGGCTGACTCACATGGCTCTCCTCTCACCTGTTAGGATGCCTTACAAGCATCAGGTGCTTTTTCAAGATTAAGTAATGTTTTCAGTTGACACATAATAATTGTGCATATTTACGGGGTACAGTGTGATGTTTCAATACGCATATGTGTTGTGTGATTTAATACTGAGGTCACATGTTGCCTATTGGTTCAGAACAACAGTGGTACCTTAGAGACAGTTCAGTCAAGCACTTTTGTCTTCTAGACCAGGGTTTTAGGCTCAGAGAAGTGGAACGGTTTGCTCCAGGTCAAGGTACTAGTGCATGTCTGAGCGGATCAAGAAGCCAGGGTTCTGAGTTCCACTGGGGCTACTCCCATTGCTCCTGTCTTCTTACTAGACAGTAAGATGCCTCTAAAGTGATAAGCAGGTATGCCATGTGTCAAAAGCAGATGTGGAAACCTTCCCATAAAAGATTTAGTTGTTGCTGATCTTGGTGAATTCTTACTTTCTAAATCAAATACTTTCTGTAGACAGAATCAAAATGCTTTGAAGACATAATGAGATCAAGCCCTTAAAATGGTGCTTTACTGATTAAATCCCTAAGACAACCATAAAAACAAAGAATTGTGTAATATGTTTTCCAGGAGATATTCATTAAAATGCTTTTACTTCCCAGCACTTTGGGAGGCCGAGGCAGGTGGATCACGAGGTCAAGAGATCGAGACCATCCTGGTCAACAAGGTGAAACCCCGTCTCTACTAAAAATACAAAAATTA
>NW_016107942.1:609867-649507 GCF_001604975.1 Cebus imitator
TATGTATCTGGGTGCTCCTGTATTGGGTGCATATATAGTTAGGATCGTTAGCTCTTCTTGTTGCATTGATCCTTTTACCATTATGTAATTTCCTTCTTTGTCTCTTTTAATCTTTGTTGGTTTGAAGTCCATTTTATCAGAGACAAGAATTGCAACTCCTGCTTTTTTTTGCTCTCCATTTGCTTGGTAAATCTTCCTCCATCTCTTTATGTTGAACCTTTGTGTATCCTTGCATGTGAGATGGGTTTTCTGGATACAGCACACCGATGGGTTTTGGCTTTTTATCCAGTTTGCCAGTCCGTGTCTTTTGATTGGGGCGTTTAGCCCGTTTATATTTAAGGTACATATTGTTATGTGTGAATTTGATCCTGCCGTTTTGATGCTAGCTGACTGTTTTGCCCGTTCATTGATGCAGTTTCTTCATTGTGTTGATGCCCTTTACCATTTGGTATGTTTTTGGAGTAGCTGGTACTGGTTGTTCCTTTCTATGTTTAGTGTCTCTTTCAGGAGCTCTTGTAAAGCAGGTCTGGTGGTGATGAAATCTCTGAGTACTTCCTTGTTCGCAAAGGATTTTATTTTTCTTTCACTTATGAAGCTTAGTTTGGCTGGATATGAAATTCTGGGTTGAAAGTTCTTTTCTTTAAGGATGTTGAATATTGGCCCCCACTCTCTTCTGGCATGTTGGGTTTCTGCTGTGAGTCTGATAGGCTTCCCTTTGTGGGTAACCCGACCTTTCTCTCTGGCTGCCCTTAGCATTTTCTCCTTCATTTCAACACTCGTGAATCTGACGATTATGTGCCTTGGGGTTGCTCTTCTTGAGGAATATCTTTGTGGTGTTCTCTGTATTTACTGGACTTGAATATTGGCCTGCCTTGCTAAGTTGGGGAAGTTTTCCTGGATAATGTCCTGAAGAGTATTTTCCAGCTTGGATTCATTCTCTCCGTCACATTCAGGTACACCTGTGAAACATAGATTTGGTCTTTTCCCATAGTCCCATATTTCTTGGAGACTTTGTTCATTCCTTTTTACTCTTTTTAAATCTTGCCTTCTTGTTTTATTTCATTGAGTTGATCTTCGACCTCTTATATCTTTTCTTCTCCTTGGTCAATTCAGCTGTTGAAACCTGTGTATGCTTCGCGAAGTTCTTGTGTTGTGTTTTTCAGCTCCATCAAGTCACTTACATTCCTCTCTAAGTTGTTTATTCTCATTAGCATTTCATCAAATCTTTTTTGAAAGTTCTTAGTTTCTTTGCATTTGGTTAGAACATGTTCTTTTAGCTCAGAGAAGTTTCTTATTACCCACCTTCTGAAGCCTGATTCTGTCAATTCATCACACTCATTTTCCATCCAGCCCTTGCCGGTAAGGAGTTGTGATCCCTTGTGGAAGGAGAGGCGTTCTGGTTTCGGGTGTTTTCATCTTTTTTTGTGCTGGTTTCTTGCCATCTTTGTGGATTTATCCACCTGTCATCCTTGTAGTTGTTGACTTTCAGATTGGGTCTCTGAATGGATATCTCGTTTGTTGATGATGACGTTATTTCTTTCTGTTTCTTAGTTTTCCTTCTAACAGTCTGGCCCCTCTGCTATAGCACTGCTGAGGCCCTCTCCAGGCCCTGCTTTCCTGGGTATCTCCTGCAGTGGCTGCAGAACAGTAAGGGTTGCTGCCAGTTTCTTCTTCTGCTATCTTTGTCCCAGAAGGATACCTGCCAGATGTTAGTCTCAGCTCTCCTGTATGAGGTGACTCTTTGGATATATTGGGGTCAGCAAGCTGCTTGAGGAGACAGTCTGTCCCTTATAGGAGCTCAAGTGCTGAGCTGTGAGTTCCGTTATTCATTCAGAGCTGCTGGGCATGTATGTTTAAGTCTGCTGAAGCAGAACTCATAAACACCCCCCCCTTTTTTTTTTCCCAGGTGCTCTGTCCCAGGGAGGTAGGGCTTTATTTATGAGTTTCTGTTGTGCTGCTGGCTTTTTTCATGGCTGCCCTGCCCAGCAAGGAGGCAGCCTAGTCACTGTCTGCTTGTAGAGGCTTTGCTGAGCTGCTGTGGGCTCTGCCCAGCTGTCGTGTGAGCTTCCCTGCAGTCCTGTTTATACGGGTGTAGTTAGAACTGCCTCAGCAATCGTGGCCCACGTCTATAATGGCGGACTCTCTCTGTAATGGCAGGCTGCTTCAGCAGTGGCATACTACCTCCGTAGTGGTGGAGTGCCTCGGTAATGGCGGACGCCCCTCCCCCATAGAGCTGGACTGTCCCGGGTTCAGCTGTACTTACGGTGAAACTCTCAATCCAGAGCATTTCCAATTGCTGTTTTTTTGGGGGGGTGCGACTAGCCGAGCCTGATCCCCTGGCTCCCTGCCTCAGGTCCCCCCTTTTTTTTTCTTTTTTTAGTTGAACGGTCGACTGTCTCCCAGGTGTTCCAGTTGCCTGTTGAAAAGGTGCCGGGATCTGCGTGATTTCCTGTGCAGTGACCCACTGCCCAGGCTGAAACAGCAGCACTGAGATTCGTGGTGCTTTTTTGCCCAGGAATCTCCTGGCCTGGCTCCCTGTTTCAGTCCCCTTTTAAATCAGATGAATGGGTAACTCTGTCTCCCAGGAGCTCCAGTCGCCAGCTAAAATGTTGCCCGGACCCGTGTATTTTGTATGGAGAACCACTGCGTCAGGACACCAGCAAAGCAGCCGCAGGGGCCAAACCAGCTGCGCTGGCGACCCATGGGGCTCCTCCGCCTGGGAATCTTCTGGTCTGTGGGCAATAAAAATCCGTCTGGAAATGCGACGTTCACTCACCCTCTGCGCTTTCTCTGGGAGCTGCAATCCTGAGCTGCTCCTAATCAGCCATCATGGATCCCTCCCCTAGGACCCCATTTCTTTAGGGCTCCCAGTTTCTCTATGCCCCTGGCTTCCTCTCCCTCTTTCCTGGCTCTGGGAGATGCTATCCAGCCGTGCTCTGACAGATCTGAGTTCTTTGAAGTTCTCCTGGGGGTTAAACCTAAACTAAGAAGGCAGAACTTGGTAATATTACCCTCTCCGGTTAGCTGTCTGATCTGTACCTGTCTCTGTGGGATGTCCTAAATAACTAAAGAGGGTGGGGCAAGGCAGTAAAGAGGAAGAACACCAGAACTGCAGTCAGCAGTTCAGATGCTATCTCACTGCATTTCTTTTTAAGGACTTGTTTTCCTTAACATTCTTTTAAACTTGATTTCTTCCCGTAGCTTTACACTTATAAATACAGTTATTTTTATTCATCATTAAGCTGGGGTCTCAGGACAGTTGTGTGTCTCTAACAGATGAGAGATGCTGCAGTAGTATTTGCAGCGCATAGCCTGTGTGCAGACAGGAGTGAGCACTGAGCCACCACCACACGAAGCAAGAAGTGGTGTATATAGACTCAGTATAGATGGATAGACAGACAGACATTATTTAGACAAATTCATATAAACTATGCAATTCTCCCATTTAAGGTGTACAATTTAATGGTTTTTAGTGTATTCACAGTGTTGTTCAGCCATCACTACAATCTCACAAAGAAACCCCTCCTCCCAGCCCCAGCCCCACACTCCTCAGCCCATCTCCCACCCATCCATTTTCTGCCTCTGTCCGTTTCTTTGTTCTGGACATTTCATAAACATGGCATCGCACAGTTTGTGGCCTTTCGTGTCTGGCGTCATTCTCTGAGCAGTATGTGTCCCAAGTGCTTAATGACTGAGTGTTGTGTGGATGGATGACATTTTGTTTGTTCATCATCAGCTGAGAGACACTTGGTAGTTTTGGTAGTTTCAGTTTTTGGCCCCAATTAATGCTGCTGTGAGCATTTATTAACAAGTGTTGGTGTGGACCTGCTTAAATATGTGGAATGACATCCCCCTCAGATGTTAGTAACTAAAGCTTTGCTGTTTCCTTGATATGTGCCTTTTGCCATGACATCATTGAATTCAGGAGTTTCAATAATTGTGTTTTTTATTCAAAAAACGTTTTGAATAAAAACCATCCACCTTAAAAATGCAAAAGGGAAAATAAGAAATTCTCCAGAAAGATTAACTGAAGAAGGAAGAAGCATCTCACAGTCAGCACTTGTCAGGTGAGGGCTGGTGGTCAGAGCCGCCTCTGTGACTAGCACGTGAGTCTCCAGGAGTCAGGCCTTGAAGCGTGTGCACCATTTGTTGTGAGACAAGAAGTGAGAGGTGATTGGCCGGTAGGCTGCTGCTGCATGCCAGCTGTCACCCTCAGGCTCGGAGCAGAGAAGAGATAGAAACCAAATAATAGAGGGCCTGGGTCAGGACCTTCACACTCAGCTTTCAAGAAATTCGTCTTTTCTCACTTTTTTCCTTGTGTTCAGTGAGTCAGGAAACTGAAAAACAGAAAATAAGCATGAAAGTATGTAGTTGACTCTCACATTTATTCAGTTATTTTTAAGGCGTTTATCCTGCTGATATGAATGAAATAATTTATTTATCAGGAATAAACGAACTTATTTCCTATCCAGACATACAGTGTCTCTGCACTCCTAGTAATTTTTTACTCTCAGTTGTAATTAAACTTGTGATTTTTTTTTTTTAAGAATTTTTTTTTAATACTGGATTTAGTCTTAAAAGCCAAGAAAGCCTCAATTCAGGTACTGCTTTTAGACATTATTTTAATTACATTAATGTTAAAAGAGTGATTAAATCTTTATTAGGAGTCACTGGGATTAGTATTTCAGAGACATCTAAGGAAAGCAGTTTGACTAATGTAAATTATTCCAATATGATGGTAGTATCTACAGGGTGCGGGGGGTTGAGTTAAATTCAGCCTTGCCTGGCACTGCTTCCTGTCTTATCTGGCTCTGTGATTGTTTGAGTGTGAGCACATTCTTAGAAGAGAAGATAGTCTAATTTTATGAACTGACAGTTGTTACTCAGAACTGTACTGTTTCCTTTGGTAAATACTGTGTGTGTTGTAGACAGCTGTCAGATACAACATGGGAATCTCAAATGAATGCAGTTGTTACACAGTGCTGCTGGGCTGGTGGGTTCTCCCTCATGGAGCATCTTTAGCAACATGGGAGGCTTTGGCTTCTCTTGCCATTGCTCAAGGAGGCTGAGCAGTAGCTGGACATGAGTAGACGCTGGACTGGCGCCCATCATGCACATGCCTCCAGAATGCTGGACCCATTGAGGTTTCAGAAAAAGACATGGTTATGAGTTATTCTGTAAGATTTCTAGAGAAGAGAAAGAAGTTTAGTTATAAAACCAAACTAGGCCTTTTGGACCAAAGAAAATCAGTTTATTTTTGCTGTTCTGTTTACTAATAAATAACACTGTATTCATAATGTTGTCCCTCTCTTTAGGTTTCCACTGGCTTGTAGGACAAGCACCCTCATGAAGCAATATTTGAAACTTAAAATGGCAGTTTTGTTCATACAAGTATCATTTTACATAGCTGCCAATAAACCCTAGTAAATGAACCTTCCTTAGCATAGAAACACAAAAACAGTTGAGCTGTTTACTGTTAAATATTGACTGCCAGGCTTTAGGAACTTTAAGAACTGGTTTTTCCAGTTTCCTGGTTCCCATCAGATGCCCTGGGACCCTGGACTCCATGGCCTCAGCAGGAAGAGCTCAGCTTTCCTTGTCTTTTATTCCAGAGCTCCTTAAAGCCTGTTTCCAAAATATAGGCTGCTTTTATTTACAAATTTTATTCCTTGGGTTGGACAAGCCAAAGGCCATACCTCCCAAGCATATTGAAGTGGTGATGTGAGCCTTAGGCCTGGGGCCAATCCTCTGTCATGCTGACTTGGGCCCCCAGGATGTTCCCTTAATTCCAGAGTTCTTCAGGGAAGGAGAGTCACCATGTGACTTTCTCTGTTGCTGAAAAGATAGCCTCAGATCCTAAGATTTTACTCCTGCAGCCTCTGAAAATGTTCTGTCTCCCCATGTAACCTCAGTTAACTAAAATTAGTCGTTTTTTCTTTCTGTTTGATTAGTAATTTGGAAATTGGTCTTTGTTACTAAGCTCTCACAAATCCCAAGGTTACAGCACAGTGTTTTTGGTATGGACCTTGTAACAGATTTGCTGAGAAGAGGTATAATTTACTTTATAAACCTTACATCATAATTAGAAAAATGAAAGCACAAGGCAAACCGGCCTGAGAAACACTTTTAAAGTATATTCTGGGAAATAAGTTAAATTATTATCTTCTGTCTCCCAGACCTCCAGAAGCACAGGGAAAGACCATAGGTGTGCTCGTTTCTGCCTGACAGAAATGCCTGGGCACTCAATCACGGAATATGCAAGCCCAGCATCTCAGAACCCCCAGAGTTAACACGGTGCAGCTGGAGAGAAATGCCTGGGCACCCAATCATGGAATACCCAAGCCCAGCATCTCAGAACCCCCAGCATCAACACGGTGCGACCGGACAGAAATGCCTGGGCACTCAATCACAGGATATGCAAGCCCAGCATCTCAGAACCCCCAGCGTTAACACGGTGCGGCCGGACAGAAATGCCTGTGCACCCAATCATGGAATACGCAAGCCCAGCGTCTCAGAGCCCCAGCGCCAACACAGTGCTGCTGCCGTACCATATCATTCCTCAATTCTATCTGGGTTTTTTTACCCTCATTTCTGCTTAGAGTAGCAGGCAAAAGAAAGCCTTGTTTAGGAAACTGAATGTCTATACAAAGCGTCTTGGGTTAAATGTTCCCTCCCATCCTGATGCCACTCCCCACAACAGGTGCTCTGACTTGGGAAGACCACATCTTGAGTTGTGTCCTCCGAGCTCCTTGCCCCTCAAATCTTGCTTGTTTTGCCCATTTTGAATTTTATCATACATTTAATATTTTGAGGTAAAGAAATAAAAGAAATGAATTATTTGTGAATTATGAAATGGGAGCATGGTAAGTTTGGTTTACTTTCAGCTTGAATGAACTTGGCAGAAGTTGGTGTATTTAGGAAGAACAGGGTGGGCTGGTGTGGCCCCATCAGGTTCTGTTTCAGCCGTTTCCTGTGAGATCCCATTTCTTCTTGATGCTCTTGCACCAGGAGTTGGCAGGTTCTTGTTTGTAACAGAATTGTTTAATGTTTATTGTTGACTTGAGGCTTTATTTCACTGAAAAAATTACCCACACGTAACAGTTGTTCAGAGTACATTCTAATTTCGAAGAATGAACACGTCTGTTGGGGCTGATTAGTTTCAAGAGCAAACTTTACAGTTTTCAGTTTAAAAAGTAATAATCTTTCTTCTTCCCTTCACTCAGCATTAGTGCCATGAATGGGGCATTGTTGGTCTAGTGTCTGACCCAGGATGGCATCTGTTAGATGAACCAGTGATGTCATTTTACATTTCCTAAGGAATTTCATCCTGGCCTTGCTGCAGCATGTCACAACCTTATATTTGAGGCAGAGAGCTTTACTTATGAAGGGTCTTTAGAGGACATCAGTAGATGAGAGTTTAGTGCCACCTGACTTTATTTCCATTATACTTTAATTTCTTGAGGATAGGACTTACACATTTGCACTTGGTTCAGCAGTTGTCAGCTATTCATGACTGACACGAACCAAATCCAGTTCTTCATGGCACAGAGGAGATCGCCGAGACCCACAGAAGTGGCATTACTTGCTTTCAGTCATGTGGCCGGGTTGTGAGAGAGGTGGGTTTCCAGTTCAGGACTTCTTCTGCTGTAACTCGAGGATGGCCCCTGAGCTGGTGGTATTATTAAAAGTCTTTATATAATGTAGGTCCAATCTGTGACTGTTGGTATAATCAGCGTGCCAGCACAGAGTTCTGCAATTTCAGTATCATTCTAAATAACCCACTGGGGAATGTTTATAACTACACAGCGTGTAGGTAGCAGGAGCTTACAAAGCAAAGGCCTTGTGAACTCCGTTCCTTTGAGGGTGGAAACTGACTGTTGGCAAAACAGCTCTGAAGTTTTCTGTTGTTCTTAACAACAAGAGTCTCAGGTCAGGATAGGCTTATTGCAGTTTGCTTTTGCCTACAAAGGACATACGTTGAGTAAGAATCTTGGCCTATTACAGAGTAAATCAATAATTGTGTCCCTGCAAATAAGCACTGCATTCTAAAACGGAATCAGCATATTTCCTTATAAAGACACTTCTACTCATTCATTTATTGAGCAGCCCCAGTTAAGAGAATAAATATATCATGTTCTGATATCAAATCAGCAAGCTCATTTATTCAGTCCTGTGATGTGCCAGACTTGTGAGGAGGGATACAGAGAGGATATGGTGAGCAGGCCCTTCAGAGAACTGCAGTGCACGAGGCATGGCGGGATACCAGGGATGAGGGATGGCTCCTGTCTGGCATGGAAGGTGTCTCAGAGACTCCAAGGAGGAGGTGACTCCTGGACTAGATCTTTAAAGCGTGAGTAGGATTTAATGAGTCAGAGGTAAGAACAACGGAAGGAGGGGGAACTGTTTCTGAAGAGAGAGCAAAGAAATTCCCTGGGGTGTTTGGGAATCACAGGTGGTGGCCCTAAAAAGGCCAGAGGATTCCTCAAGGAGCCTTGCCAAGGTCCACGGGGGGCTGTAATGAATTAACGGGGACAGCAGAACTGAAGGTAGAGATTAAGAGAGAGACGGCAGGTTATGTTCAGGAAGTAAAATTGCTAGGCCCTCATCATGTTTACAGCATGAGATACAAGGAGGAGGCCTTAGTGTGGTGATTGTTTCTCTGGTTTGGGTCTCTAAGGTAGGTTAACAGACAAGGGGAGGAGGTGGTGAAGTCAGCTTTGTGAGGACTGTATATGAGATCTGTCTCCAGACAGCTGGATATGCAAGTGCAAAGCTTGGCAGAGAGTTTGGCATTGAAGATTTGGGAAACATAAGACATAAGTCTTTGTAAATAGGTAAGAATGAGGCTCAGTTGAGGGATGTATGTATCGTGTGATAAGGACAGTAAGCCAAGGGGAATAACCATCATCTAAGGACCAGCAGAAAGACAGAGAACACAGAGATTAGCGTGTGGGGGAACATGAGGTTGGGCAGGGGGTGGGAGCGGGGCATCAGGATCATAGAACAGAGAGTGCTGGCATGCAGCAGAGAGGTGCACAAGAAAAGACTGCTCAGTACGCATTGGGCTGAACCTCGGCCTCTGCCCACCTTGTTAAGAACAATTCCAAGAGATTGGAGGAGTGGAGGCTGATTGGAGTGGTTTGGTATACAGATGAGTGGTGAGGCAGGAGAGACAGTGAGATCATCTTCTGAGATGTTTGTGAACTGAAATTGACCATAGCCAGATGGGAACATAGGAGGAGGAGCAGCTGCTTGGTAAGAAAGTCTGACTGCTTGGCCACAGGGGTTTCAATAACCCTCTAGAGAAGAGCAGGAAGTGCCTGCTTCCATGTAGAGCAAGTGCAGAAAGCCACTTTGTGCTGTG
The DNA here is from genome assembly GCF_001604975.1 of Cebus imitator. NCBI lineage: Eukaryota > Metazoa > Chordata > Mammalia > Primates > Cebidae > Cebus > Cebus imitator. The sequence goes on from NW_016107942.1 coordinate 619,232, forward strand.
TACACGCATTTCTAATCCCAGATGCCTGGGAGAGCACCGCCTCAAGCTGCCTTGTGCAGTGCACATGTATGTCTACTCCGAGATGCTTGGGACAGCACCGCCTCACGCTGCTCTGTGCTGTGCACATGTGCCTACTCCCAGATACCTGGGACAGCACCGCCTCATGATGCTCTGTGCTGTGCACGTGTGTCTACTCCCAGATGCCTGGGAGAGCACCACCTCACGCTGCTCTGTGCTGTGCTCCGGGTGTCCCTAAACTCAGAGTCCTAGGAGAGCACCGTTCATTCTGGATGACAGAGAAACCCTTAGAATAGAACAGTTAACTGAAAGTTGAAACCAAAAGGGAAACATTTACATTTTGAGGGATGAGTTTATCAACACAGCCCTTTCAGGCTTTTTACCATCTTAATGTCTTTTTGTTTGTTTGTTTAGAGTTTATATTTAATCCCTCATTGAGTTGCCATTGAAATGCTCATTTCTGTCTGTGGAATTTTCCTTCTTTCATACACTCTGCAGACTTCCACCAGAGAGATCACCAAGTGTTGAAAGAACTCTCCTGCCATTTATTTATTTAATCATTGCCATACCCAGAATAGCTATAGCACATCTGCTCTAAGTTTTCTTTCTGTGAGGATTCTTTAACCCCGAGCAGTTTCAGTGAGGAGCTTGAGACTTGAGAGCCCAGGGCTCTTGGTTTGGACTTGACCTAGTGGACACATGGCACACACCGTGCCACCCACTAGGAGGATGTGTAACTCAGAGTCCTGTTCACCATCACCTCTCCCTAAGAACTTGTTCTTGTTCATGTCCCACAGTAAAGTTTCGTGTTAGTTCATTCCGCTTGTTTTAAAGAAAAAAAGATGTTTAGTGCCTATTCTGTGCCAGGCTATGAAGAGAATGGGATATCATAAGAGATGCCTGCCCTTGTCGGATCTGAATCCTAGTGGAGGAAATAGGAAGCAGGAAGCAGAACCAGTAAGCGGTCAGCTTAGACGGGCCTGTGAAGGGGCAGCCATCGCCCTGGAAAGCTGAGAAACAGAGCTGAGCTCTGATCTTCCAAGTGTGGGCAGGATGGGCTGCACCTTTATTTGGCCACGTTAAAAAGGACCCATTTTTGGGAGGCCGAGGTGAGTGGATCACGAGGTCAACAGTTCGAGACCAGCCTGAGTAACATGGTGAAACCCCGTCTCTACTAAACATAAAAAAAAATTAGCCAGGTATGGTGGCAGGCACCTGTAATCCCTGCTACTTGGGAGGCTGAGACAGGAGAACCACTTGAACCTGGGAGGCGGAGGTTGAAGTGAGCTGAGACCATGCCATTGCACTCCAGCCTGGGTGACAAAGCAAGACTCTGTCTCAAAAAAAAAAAAAAAAAAAAGGTGGCGGGGGTGGGGGCCTGTTTGAGCTAAGACTCGAAAAAATAAGAGAATTAATTATTCACCTTTCTGGGAGAAGAGTGAACTAAGTAGATGGCCAGTGCCAGGGGTCGGAGCGTGACTGTGTCAGCAAAGTCAGGAGGAGCTAGGGATAGGGCTGGAGCCATGGGCCCAGGCAGTTTGGTGAGGGGTTTCTCTAGCGTTTATTCTGAGGAAAATGGGGACCTTCCTCAAGACTTGGAGCAAAGGAATGACATGACTCAACTTACCTTTTGGAAGGATCAGTCTGGTGGCTCTGTTAAAACTAGGCTGTAGTACAGGGGTGCTTCATTGGGGATCTGTAGTCTGCAACAGGAGAAAATACATCTTTGTTTTCACTAACTTCTAACTGATATTTATGGTTTCCTTTATGATATAGTCAACAAATCATAGTAATAATACAGCACCTGTGATTTTGTTACCAATGGAAATCACAGATATTTTCATTACAGTTGGAGAAGTTCTTATATATTGTTTACTCTCATCAGTTTCTCAAAACTGTGGTTATTAGGCCCATTGCTAGGTCTTACTTAAAGTTTATGCATGTTGAATACTTCTTAGCTAAAGGGCTTGGGACCAGAAGTGTTTCCGATTTTTGAATATTTGCATTATGCTTACCAGTTGAGCATCTCTAATCTAAAAGTCTGAAATCCAAAATGCTCCAGTGAGTGTTTTCCTTCAGTGTCATGTCAGTGTTCAAAAAGTTTTGGATTTGGGAATATTTTAGATTTTGTATTTTCATAATAGGGATGCTCAACCTATATAAAAAGGAGGGTAAATTACTGTATCATACATTTGATTTTTATGTTATTTTGAAAGCTATCTCATAATTTCTTTATAAATCTGTGTATTTTGGTATACACATTAAATGTTATTCTAAGAAAGTGTTCATAGGCTTCGTCAGACTTCCAGAAAGATTTGTAATACAAAAGAGACTTTGTTGGCTTTTCTTTTCCAAATTAACCTATCCATCACCTTCATAGTTACCTTTGTGTGTGCACGTGTGTGCGGGGGGGGGTGGGGGGGTATAAAATCACCTAAAATCTACTCTCGAGCTATTCAGCTTTCTGGGAGAAGAGCTTACTGAGTGGACGGCCACTCTCTGGCAGGTTTTTGGTTTACAGTACAGTGTTATTAGCTAGTCCTCCTCATGCTGTGCATTACATCTCTAGACCCATTCATCCCGTATAACTGCACATCTGTGCCTTTGACTCACTTCTTCCCATTTCCTCCCTGACCCAGTAGTTCCCATTCTAGTCTATGTTAATATGTATTTGGCGTTTTTTTAGATTCCACCTGTAAGCAAAATTGTGTGTTATTTGTCTGACTTTGCCTGACTTATTTCACTTCACATAATATTTTGTACTTAAATCCATGTTGTCACAACATGAAAGGATTTTTATTCTTTTTTTTTTTAATGGCTGAACAGTATTCCATTCTGTATATGTACTGTTTTCTTTATCCATTCATCAGTTGATAGATGCTTAGGTTGGTTTTGTGTTTGGCTGTTGTATAGAGTGCTACAGGAAACGTGGGGGTGCAGATAGCTCATCAATTTACTGATTTCAGTTGCTGTGGATATATACCTAGAAGTGGGATTGCTGGGTCATATGGTAGTTCTATTTTTAGGCTTTTGAGGAAACTCCATCCTGTTTTTTGTAATGGTTGTAGCAATTTACATGACCCCCAACAGCATACAGGGGTTCCCCTTTCTCCACATCTCACCAGCACTCATCTCCTGCCTTCTTACAATAGCCATCCTAGTATGTGGTGAGGTGATTGCACATTGTAGGTTTGATTTGGTCTCCCTACTGATTAGTATGTTGAACACCTTTTTGTGTGCCTATTGGCCATTCGTGTATTGTCTTTAGAGAAATGTCTATTCATGTCCTTTGCCTGTGCTTTAATCAGATTATTTGTTTTTTGCTGAGGGGTTGTGTGAGTTCCTTATGTATTTTGGATATTAGGCCCTTATTAGTTACATGGTTTGCAAATATTTTCTCCCAATCCGTAGACTGCCTTTTCATTTCATTCATTGTTTCCTTTGCTGTTCAGAAGTTTTGCTATGTGAAGTAGTCCCACTTGTTTATTTTTGCTGTTGTAGCCTGAGCCTTGGGGGTCATACTCCAAAAATGAGCCATAGAGAGAAACAGTTTTGGAGCTGCCTCCAGGAATAGAAGACTGAGGTAATTTGGATTCATTCTCTGGTTGAAGACAAATAGAAGAGCTAGCAAAAAAAATTTTAATAAAGCTATTTGAAGGTATCAGTGAACCAAAAAGTTTATAAAGAAGGGCTTTGTCAAGATCCTGTAGAAGACAGAAATCCGGGGAGGCCAGCTTGGCATTAGGAACCACTTTTGCTCTGCTGTGTTTGTCTGTCAAGAAGTAAGAAAACACAAATTAGTACTTAATAGGGATAAGGAAGGGATATTACTCTAGACCCTTCTGAATGAAAAGCTATCAGGAAGCACTGCAAACAACTCTACACACATGCATTCGACAACTGAGATACAGTGGACCAAATCTCTCAAAAAGACAGATGACCACACCCCTCTAATATCAAATAGGTTATTTAAAGAACTCTATAACTGTTAAAGAAATTGCATCCATAGTTTGAAAACTCCCCCCAAAAGATGTCTCTAGCCTAGAGATGTCACTGGGTAATTTACCATATATTTAAAGTAGAATTAATGCCCATTCTATAGTCTCTTTCAGAAAATACAAGAAAATAGACCACTCCCCAGTGAGGCTAGTATTACCCTGACACCCAAACCAAGCAAAAAAAAAAAAAAAAAAAAAAAAAAAAAAAAAAAAAAAAATAGTGCAAAACAGAAAACTGCAGGCCATTATCTCTTATGAACATAGATACAAAAATCTTTAACAAAATTTGAGTGTATCAAATCCAGCAGTTAATGATACACCGTGACCAAGTGTGTTTTTTATTGCAGGAATATGTGGCTGGTGTAATACTTAAAAATCAGTCAGTGAAACCCTCCAGATTAATAGATTAAGGAAGAAAAGTCACATGATCATATAAATCATTCAAAAAAAGGATTTGACAAAATTCAATACCCATTCATGGTTAAAACTCTCAGAAAAATGGTAATAGAGGAGAGCTTTCTTACCTCAATAAAGAACATCTACAAAAACCCCTACGGCCAGTGTTACACATAATAGTAAAATACTAATTGCCTTTCCCCAATGTAAGGGTTATCAGGGACAAAGATGTCTGCCCTCACCACTCTTATTCAGCATAGTGCTGGAAGTTCCAGCTAGTGCAGTGAGGAAAGAAAAGGAAATAAAAAGCATGCAGATAAAAAGAAGGAAACAAAACTGTATTTGCAAATGACATGATTCTCTCAATATAAAATCCCAAGGAATCTACAAAAAAAAAAAAAAAAAAAACTAGAGCTAGGTTGGGTGTTGTGGCTCATGCCTGTAATCCCAGCACTTTGGGAGGCTGAGGTAGGAAGATTACTTAAACCAAGAAGTTCAAGATCAGCATGGGCAACAAAGTAAGACCCCCCATCTCTACAAAAAAAATTGAAAAATTAGCTGGATGTGTTAGCTACTTGGGGAGCTGAGGTGGGAGGAATTATTTGAGCCAGAGAGGTCAAGGCTGTAGTTGATTCATGATTGCACCACCATACCCCAGCCTGGGCAACAGAGTGAGACCCTGTCTTTAAAAACAAAACAAAACAAAACCTAGAGCTAGTGAGAGTTCAGCAAGGCCTCAAGCTACAACACCTATATACCAAAAGTCAGTTGCATTTCTATATACTGTTAATGAACATATGGAAACCTTAATTTAAAAGATAGTACCACTTAACAGTTGTTTCACAAAAATGAATTACCTAGGTATAAATAAAATAAGCATATACAGGATCTATATGCTGAAAATTGCAACATGCTGATAAAAGAATCAAAGCAAACCTAAATAAGTGAAGAGACATATACCATGTTCATGGACCGAGAGGCTCAGCACAATAGAGAGGTTGATTCCCTCCAAATTGATGTTCAGGTTTGGTGCACTTGCAAAAATCCCAGCAAGGTATTTTTTGTAGATATGGCAAGATTATTCTAAAATTTATGTGGAAGGGCAGTGGAACTAAAAATTGTCAAAATCTTGAAAAAGAATAATAAAATGGGCAGAATCACTGTACTTGATAACATACCTTGCTATATGACTGCAGTAATCAAGACAGTGTGGTATGGGTGAAGGGACAGACACAAAATCAATGGAACGGAATAGAGAACCAAGACATAGACCCACACAAGTACTGCCAGCTGATCTTCACAGGATGCAAAAGCCACTCATTGGAGGAAGGCAGCCTATTTACCAAATGTGCCTGGAGCATTGGATACCCATAAGCCAAAAAAAGACAAAAACAAAAGAACCTTGTCTTTGGCCTCATACTTTTTATGAAAATTAACTCAAATGGAATATGAAACTAAATGTAAAACATAAAACTGTTAACGCTTTTGGGGAAAAAAAACTAGGAGATCTTTGAGATCTAGGGTCAGGCAAAGAGTTCTTAGCCTTCATACCAAAAGCATAATTTATAAAAGGAAAAATTGACAAATTGGAAACATTTTTAAGTCAAACATTTTAAATTCATTTTTAATTCAAAATTTAAAATGTTGCTCTGTTAGGATAAGGAAAAGGCAAGCTACTGCCTGGGAGAAAATATTTGCGAACCACTTGTCTGACAGAGATCTTCTATCTAGAAAATAAAAAGAATCTGAGAACTCAGCAATAAAAACAATCCAGTTAGAAAGTAGGCAAAAAAACATAGACATTTTACCAAAGACTTTCAGATAGTAAATAAGTACATGACAAGCTGTTCAACATAATTACCCATTAGGGAAATGCAAATTAAAACCATAGTGTGCTATGACTACACATGGATTAGAGCAGCTAAAATTCAAAATAAAATAGTGACACCACCAAATTCTGGTGAGGATGTGATCCTCATACACTAGCCTCTTACATGGCTGGTGTCAGTCACTCTGGAAAACAGTTTGGCAGTTTATTAAAAAACTAAAAATGCACTTACCATATGAACTAGCAGTCACACTCCTGGGCATTTATCCCAGAAAAATGAAAACTTAGGTTCATTCAGAAACCTGTGCATGAATATTCATAGCAGCTGTATTAGTAGTAGCACAGGTTGGACACAACCCAGATGTCTTTAAATGGACGAATGTTTAACAGGCTGGTGCATCTATGCCGTGGAACACAACTCTGCAATAAAGAGGGATGAGTGGCTGAGTGGATCTCATGGGAATTGCACGGAGTGAAAAAGCCAATCCCAAAAAGTCACATATTACATGATTCTATTTTTGTTACATTCTCAAAATGACAGGATAAAGAGGTGGATAACAGATTACCAGTTGCTAGGATTAGGGACAGCACAAGGGAGATCTTATGTGAAGAGACAGTTTTGTGTCTTGATGGTGGTGGCAGGGGTGACACAAACCCACCAGGTTTTGAAATTGCCTTGAACCTGAATAAGGTTTGTGGATGGCATTGATGCTAACTTCCTGGTTTGGATATTGTGCTATACTATGTCAGATGTTACCACTGGTGAAGGGTGCATAGTGCCATCTATCCTATTCTTTGTCAATTCCTGTGACTGTATAGTCATTTCAAAATAAAAAGTAAAAAAAAAGCAAAAGGAATCACCCAACCAGACAGATACCTTAGGTCTCAGGACAACAGGAAATTAAAAGTTTTAGTACAGTAAAAGCTGTTCCATGCAACTGCTAACCCAAAGAAACTGGGTGTGTCTGCATCAGAAGTGGACTTCAGGCAGAAACAGTCATGAGAGGAAGAAGGGACACTTGATAAGAAAGGTCAGCCCACCAGGATTGTTTCAGGATTCCCTACATCTGTAAGTTAGTATGCACAGCTTCCATATAGATCAGATGAAAACTGACGGAACTGAAAAATGAAACAGACACATCTGTTATCACTGTGGGACATGTGAGCACAGGGGTCCACAGAATGCTTTTGTGTGTGTCTGTGAGCTAAGAATGCTTTTTGTGGTTTTTAAAGAATTGGTTTAAAAAAGTACATCTAACAGAGACTGTACGGGGCCAGTGAAGCCTGCCCTGTGCAGAAGTCTTCTATGGAGGCTGCTTTAACGCCTCTCTCAAGAGCTGATAGGACAAACAGGCAGAAAAGGTTACTATGGATTCGAATTTTTGAACACAGTGAACAAACTCATTCTAAGGGACATGTAGAATACTGCGCCCAAAAGCTACAAAGTAAACACTTTTCAAGTGCATATGGAGAATTTACCAAAATTGACTAGATTACAGATCATAAAGCAGATTTCAAACCACTGAAGTCATCCATCTTTTTTTCTGCCTACAGTAAGTATAAGCTTCAGTAATAAGTAAAAACTCTCAGTTATTTGAAATTAAAATAGTATGCTTCTAAATAATTCACAGGGAAAAGGAGAAACCACAATAGACCTTATAAAATATTTTTAATGACAGTGAAAATATTGTCCATAAAAATATGTGGGATGAAGCTAAAAGCTGTTCTTAGAAGGAAATGTGTAGAGCTAAATGAATACGTTTGAAAAAAAGAAGACTGAAAATCAATGATCTAATTTGTAATTTATCTGTATAAATTACAAATAAAAAATCAAACTCTGAATGTGTGGTACATAGGAAGGAAATAGTAAGAGAGCAGGAATTAATGAAACAGGAAACAAATGGAGAATAGAAAAAGGTTGTGTGTTTGTTTTTAATTGTATTTAGGCTCTGGGATACATGTGTATGTCCTGCATCCTGCAGGATTGTTACATAAGTACCCATGCCATGGTGATTTGCTGTCTCCATCCCCACCCCCATTGCCTACATCAGGCATTTCTCCCGATGTTATCCCTCCCCGTCCTCCCCCACCCCCGCTGTCCTTCTTCCCTTCCCCTCCAGCCCCCAACCTAGACCTGTGAGTGTTGTTCCTTTCCCTGTGCCCAAGTGTTCTCATTGTTCACCCGCCTGTGAGTGAAAACGTGGTGTTTGGTTTTCTGTTCTTGTGTCAGTTTGCTGAGAATGATGGTGTCTAGGTTCATCCACGTCTCTACAAAGGACACAAACTCATCATTTTTTATGGCTGCATACTATTCTATGGTGTATATGTGCCATATTTTTTTTTGTCCAGTCTGTCAGCGATGGGTATTTGGGTTGGTTCCAGGTCTTTGCTGCCGTAAACAGCACCACAATGAACATGCGTGTGCATGTGTCTTTATCATAGAACGATTTATAATCCTTTGGGTATATACCCAGTAATGGGATTGCTGGGTCAAATGAAATTTATATTTCTAGATCTTTGAGGAATCCCCACACTGTCTTCCACAGTGGTTGAACTAATTTACACTCCCACCAACAGTGTAAAAGTGTTCCTGTTTCTCCACATCCTCTCCAGCATCTGTTGTCTCCAGATTTTTTAATGATTGCCATTCTGACCGGCGTGAGATGGTATCTCAATGTGGTTTTGATTTGCGTTTCTCTAATGACCAGTGATGATGAGCATTTTTTCATATGTTTGTTGGACGCACATTTGTCGTCTTTTGAAAAGTGTCTGTTCATATCCTACGCCCACTTTTGAATGGGTTTGTTTGTTTTTTTCTTGTTAATCTGTTTTAGTTCTTTGTAGATTCTGGATATTGGCCCTTTGTCAGATGGGTAGATTGCAAAAATTTTTTCTGATTCTTACGGTTGCTGGTTTACTCTAATGATTGTTTCTTTTGCTGTGCAGAAGCTCTTAAGTTTAATTAGGTCCCATTTGTCTATTTTGGCTTTTGTTGCCATTGCTTTTGGTGTTTTAGTCATGAAGTCCTTGCCTGTGCCTGTGTCCTGAATGGTTTTGCCTAGGTTTTCTAGGGTTTTTATGGTGTTAGTTCATACGTTTAAATCTTTAATCCATCTGGAGTTAATTTTTGTATAAGGTATAAGGAAGGGGTCCAGTTTCAACTTCCTGTATATGGCTAGCCAGTTTTCCCAGCACCATTTATTAAACAGGGAATCCTTTCCCCATTGCTTGTTTTATTCAGGTTTGTCAAAGATCAGATGGTTATAGATGTGTGGCATTTCTTCCGAGGCCTCTGTTCTGTTCCATTGGTCTATATCTCTGTTTTGGTACCAGTACCATGCTGTTTTGATTACTATAGCCACTTTGTAGTATAGTTTTAAGTCAGGCAGCATGATGCCTCCAGCTTTGCTCTTTTTGCTTAGGATTGTCTTGGCTATGCAGGCTCTCTTTTGGTTCCATATGAAGTTTAAGGTGGGTATTTTCCCTTAAACCACCTCTGTGAAGAGGGTCATAGGTAGCTTGATAGGGATAGCATTGAATCTATAAATTACTTCGGGCAGTATGGCCATTTTCACAATATTGATTCTTCCTAACCATGAGCATGGAATGTTTTTCCGTCTGTTTGTGTCCTCTCTTATTTCCTTGAGCAGTGGTTTGTAGTTTTCCTTGAGATCTTTCACATCCTTTGTTGTATTCTTAGGTATCTTATTCTCTTTGTAGCAATTGTAAACGGGAGTTCGCTTATGATTTGGCTCTCTGTCTATTATTGGTGTATAGGAATGCTTGTGATTTCTGCACATTGATTTTGTATCCTGAGATTTTGCTGAAGTTGCTTATCAGCTTAAGGAGGTTTTGGGCTGAGATGATGGGGTCTTCTAAATATACAATCATGTCGTCTGCAAATAGGGACAATTTGACTTCTTCTTTTCCTAAGCGAATGCCCTTTATTTCTTTTTCTTGCCTAATTTCTCTGGCTAGAACTTCCAATACTATATTGAATAGGAGTGGTGAGAGAGGGCATCCTTGTCCAGTGCCAGATTTCAAAGGGAATGCTTCTAGGTTTTGCCCATTCAGTATGATATTGGCTGTGAGTTTGTCGTAAATAGCTTTTATTGTTTTGAGATATGTTCCATTGATACCTAGTTTGTTGAGAGTTTTTAGCATAAAGGGCTGTTGAATTTTGTCAAAGGCCTTCTGTGCATCAATTGAGATAATCATGTGGTTTTTGTGTTTGGTTCTGTTTATGTGGTGGATTATGTTTATAGATTTGCGTATATTGAACCAGCCTTGCATACCCGGTATGAAGCCTACTTGATCATGGTGGATAAGCTTTTTGATGTGCTGTTGGATTCAGTTTGTCATTATTTTATTGAAGATTTTTGCATCGATGCTCATCATGGATATTGCCCTATAGTTTTCTTTTTTAGTTATGTCTCTGCCAGATTTTGGTATCAGGATGATGTTGGTCTCATAGGAAGAGTTAGGAAGGATTCTCTCTTTTTGTATTGTTTGGAGTAGTTTCAACAGGAATGGTACCAGCTCCTCTTTGTATGTCTGGTAGAATTCAGCTGTGAAGCCGTCTAGACCTGGACTTTTTTTGGTCGGTAGGCTATTAATTGCTGTCTCGACTTCAGACCTTGTTATCGGTCTATTCAGGGTTTCAGCTTCTTCTTGGCTTAGTCTTGGGAGTGTGCAAGTGTCCAGGAATTTATCTATTTCTTCCAGATTTACTGGTTTATGTGCCTAGACTTGTTTGTAGTAATCTCTGATGGTAGTTTGTATTTCCGAGGAATTGGTGGTGATCTCCCCTTTATTGTTTTTTATTGCATCTATTCCATTCTTCTCTCTTTTCATTTTTATTAGTGTGGCTAGCAGTCTGTCTGTTTTGTTGATCTTTTCAAAAAACCAGCCCCTGGATTTATTGATCTTTTTGAAGGGTTCTTTGTGTCTCTATCTCCTTCATTCAGTTCTGCTCTGATCTTAGTTATTTCTTGTCGTTTGCTAGGTTTTGAGTTTTTTTGATCTTGCTCCTCTAGCTCTTTCAATTTTGACGATAGGGTGTCGATTTTAGATCTTTCCTAGTTTCTCATGTGGCCATTTATTGCTATAAATTTCCCTCTAGACACTGCTTTAAATGTGTCCCATAAGATCTGGTACATTATGTCTTCATTCTTGTTGGTTTGAAAGAACATTTTTATTTCTGCCTTCATTTCATTGTTTGTCCATTCGTCATTCAGGAGCAAGTTGTTCAGTTTCCATGTGATTGTGTGGTTTTGAGTGCTTTTCTTAATCCTGAGTTCTAAGTTGATCGCGCTATGGTCTGAGAGAGTGATTTTTATGATTTCTGTTCTTTTGCATTTGTTGAGGAGTGATTTACTTCCAATTATGTGGTCAGTTTTGGAGTAAGTGCAGTGTGGTGCTGAGAAGAATGTGTATTCTGTGGATTTGGGGTGGATTGTCTTGTAAATGACTGTTAGGTCTGCTTGGTCCAAATCTGCATTCAAGTCCTGGATATCCTTGTTGCTTTCTGTCTCATTGATCTGTCCAATATTGTCAGTGGAGTGTTAAAGTCTCCCACTATTATTGTGCAAGAGTCTAATTCTCTTTGTAGGTCTTTAAGAACTGGCTTTATATATCTGGGTGCTCTTGCATTGGGTGCATAAACAGGATAGTTAACTCTTCTTGTTGCATTGATCCTTTTACCATTGTATACTGCCCTTCTTTGTCTCTTTTGATCTTTGTTGGTTTAAAGTCCATTTTATCAGAGACTAGGATTGCTACCCCTGCTTTTTTTTGCTCTCCATTTGCTTGGTAAATCTTCTTCCATCCCTTTATTTTGAGTCTGTGTGAGTCCTTGCATGTGAGATGGATCTCCTGAATACAGCACACCAATGGGTCTTGACTTTTTATCCAGTTTGTCAGTCTGTGTCTTTTGATTGGAGCCTTTAGGCCATTTACATTCAATGTTAATATTGTTATGTTTAATTTGAGCCTGCCATTTTGTTACTGGCTAGTTGTTTTGCCCATTAATTGACATGGCACCTTGATTGCATTGTTATTCTTTACCATTTGGTACATTTTTGCGGTGGTTGATATTGGTTATTCCTTTCCCTGTTGATTACTTCCTTCAGTAGTTCTTGTAAGACAAGTCTTATAGTGACGAAATCTCTCAGCAATTGCTTGTCCGTAAAAGATTTTATTTCTCCTTCACTTATGAAGCTTAGTTTGGCTGGATATGAAATTCTGGGTTGAAAGTTCTTTTCTTTAAGGATATTGAATATTGGCCCCCAACTCTCTTCTAGCTTGCAGAGTTTCTGCCGAGAGATCTGCTGTGAGTCTGATGGTCTTTCCTGTGTGAGTGACTCGACCTTTCTCTCTGGCTACCCTTAGGATTTTTTCCTTTATTTTAACCCTGGTGAATCTGATGATTATGTGCCTTGCGGTTGCTCTTCTTGAGGAATATCTTTGTGGTGTTCTCTGTATTTCCTGGATTTGAATGTTGGTCTGCCTTTTTAGGTTGGGAAAGTTCTCTTGGATAATATCTTGAAGAGTGTTTTCCAACTTGGATTCATTCTCCCCGTCGCATTCAGCTACGCCGATCAAGCGTAGATGAGGTTTTTTCACATAATCCCATAGTTCTTGGAGGCTTTGTTCATTTTTTTTCACTCTTTTTTCTCTAATCTTGCCTTCTCATTTTATTTCATTGATTTGATCTTCTATCTCTGATATCCTTTCTTCTGCTTGATCGATTTGGCTGTTGAAACTTGTGTATGCTTCATGAAGTTCTCGTGCTGTGTTTTTCAGCTCCATCAAGTCATTTATGTTCTTCTCTAAGCTGGTTATTCTAGTTAACATTCTGTCTAACATTTTTTCAAGGTTCTTAATTTCTTTGCATTGGATTAGAACATGGTCTTTTAATGCAGAGAAGTGTATTACCCACCTTCTGAAGCCTGCTTCTGTCAATTTGTTAGATTCATTCTCTTTTCTGTTCTCTTGATGGTGAGGAGTTGTCATCCCTGGGAGGAGAAGAGGGTTTTCTGTTCTTTGATGGTTTCATCCTTTTTGCACTGGTTTTTTCCCATCTTCGTGGATTTATCTCCCTTTAATCTTTGAAGTTGGTGATTTCAGAAGGAGTCTCTGAGTGGACTTTTTTTCTGTTGAGGTTGGAGCTGTATCTTTTTTGGCCCGTAGAGGGCGTTGCTGGGGTGTTGGGTTCAGTCAGGTTGTTGGGTGGGTGGTCCTTCCCAGGGGTTTGTTTGCAGGTGAGATTGGTCGCACCTTCCCAATGGCGTCTGTCCTTCCCCAGCTGGATCTTCCTGGCTGGGGTCAAGCTGGTGTATTTGCTGCCTGGCTCTCTAAGAGGGGCTTCAGTTTGAACTCTGTGGAGGTGGGGCCTGCTAGCCTTATGGTCTGTTTCCCTGCTTTCAACTCTGCCTCCCTCTGTGAGAAGGTCCATCCTGCTGGCGTTAGTCCAAACTCCTGCCCAGGTCCCTGCGACAACTTGCCCAATCCGGCGGTGGCCCCTGCTCCGATTTGCTTCAACTACCCATGGTGCCCCACCGTCTGGCAGGGCTCTCGTGGACCGTGGGTTGCAGGAGGGATGAGGTAAGCACAGGATCTGAAACTGGGCACCAAGGGGTTAAGTGCCCGCATCCTCCGATCCGGCTGCACGTTTCAGATGGGGATGTACCTCCCCTCCCCACATCTTGATTTGACCCCCTGAGCGGGTCTCGCCCTGTGCCTTCTTCCCTGGGCCTAAAATTCAGTGCCCTGTCAGCCCCACAGAAACAAACCTGGCACCTCATTTGGAATCATGAAGTCCTCTAGCCCTCTCAGTCTCATTGGTTGGGAGCTGCATTCCGGTGCTGGCTTCTCTTGGCCATCTTGGCGCCCCCTCCTGTTTGTTTGTTTTTATGTCATTTGCAGGAGTTCTCATTGCTGGTTGGAATGTGGTACAGCCACTCTGGATGGTCATGAGGCGGTTTCTTACAAAGCTAAACAGGTCTTAGCATGCAGTCCAGTGCTGCACCCGTTGCTGTGGCCACACCATAGCCTGTACATAGAGGTTTCAGCAGCCCTATTCTTAATTACCAAAACTTGGAAGCAGCCACGATGCCCTTCAGTGGATGATTAGGTGAATGAACTGGCCCATCTGGACAATGGAATGTTAAAAATAAGTCTATCAAGCTGTGAAAAGACATGGAGGAAACTTAAATGCATGGTACTAAGTGAAAGAGGCCAATTTGAAAAAGCTGCCTACTCTCTGATTCCAACAATAGGAAGTCTGGAAAAGGGAGAACTATGGAAACAGTGGAAGGATCAGTGCTTGCCAGGGGTTTGGGGGAGGAAGGGTGAGCAGGCAGGCAGGAGGATCTTAGGGCAGTGTATCTGCTCTGTACAATGCTCTCATGGTGGGTCAAGGTCATTACACATTTGTCCAAACCCACAGAAGGTACACCACCAAGAGTTCCCTCATGTCAACATGTCAGTGTGGGTTCATCAATTATAACAGATGTGTCTTCTAGGGGTTGGCGGGTGGAGGCATTGATCTGTAGAGAAGCGGAGGGTAGGTGGGAAATCTCTGTACCTTCCTCTCAATTTGCTGTGACCTAAAACTGCTCTAAAAAAAAGTCTTTTTTTCTAAGTTAATTATTTGAAAAGATGAATAAAACTGATAAACCTGTAACAAAATTAAGAAAAGGAGAAAGCACAAATTGCCAGCATATGGCATGAAAAAGGGGCATCTGTATATGTAGACGATGCAGACTAAAGAGATGAGAGAATATTTATACCAATACATTTGAAACTTCAGGTAAAATGTGTGCCATACAGAGTAATAGTGTAGAAAAAATTTTCAAGTAAAATGAACATATTCCTTGAAAAATACAACCTAATAAGACTGAAGTATGAAGAAATAGAAAACTTGATTCAGTGTCTGCTGAAGACATTGAATCTGAAATAAAAAGTCTTCCCACTAGGAAACCTCAAGATTACAGGGCTTCCCTGTGAGCTTTTCCAGACACCTAAGGAGGAAACAGCATCTGTGCTACACTCATTCTTCTAGAGAGCAGAAGAAGAAAGAAGGCTTTCTAACTGTTTTTATAAGTCCAGCAAAATCCTGATATAAAAATCTAACAAAGACATCACAAGACATAAAAATTTAGGCCATTTTGTTTCGTGAAAATAAATTCAAAGCTGCCAAACAAAATATTAGCAAATCAAGTCCAGCAATATATAAAAGTAATAATACATGATGACCAAGTTGGGTTTATTTTTGGAATGCAGGGTCGATTTACTATTTGAAAATCATTGTAAAGAACAATAAATAAGAAAAAGCATATAGTGGGTGCTAAAAAATATTTGATGAAATTCAGTCCTGTTCATGGTAGTCAGCTTAAGGCTTCTGTAGGAAATAGACATCTCACTAACACGTCTTGTTAGTCAGAATCCACTCAGCACTATGTACTTGTATAATGGTTGCTCTTTTTTAAAGTGATTGTTGTTTTGGATAATTTTGTACAACAAAAGTGTCATACAGCACTATTTTAGGATAAAGTAGTGCTGTGCAACAAAAGTTGTTTTGATTAAACCTTAGATTAACTTTTGGTTAATCCCAGTTCATGATAAATTTCTTAAAATGGTTAGCAAACTGCTTTTATTTTAATAAGTGAAGCCTTAACTTATAAGGGGGCCAAAATATCTGTCACTTTTTTCCTAATTTATTTAAAACAGCTCTTGGTTAATTTGAGCTCATAGATAAAACTAGACAATGATGAATTCAGTTGCACTTAACTCATTTATGGACTCATTTGGACACTTGCTAGATATCAGTATCACTTTGCATGGGGACAGCATAGGCCCCGAGGTAGAGAGTATCTCATGCAGCATTCTTGCTAAATGCAGGAACCCGTCTATAGCATCTTAGGGCAGCTTCCCTGTTTGTCCCTTTGCCTTTGAAGAAAGTTGTTCAGGAAAAAATGCACCCAGAGTGAATGATCATGTGAGCTTTTTCCTAGTGGACACAGTTTTCACCATTTCTGTTAGCGCAGTGGTTCCTAGGAGGCAGGAGACACTGTGCTCACTGCCTGTGTGAGTGGAGCAGGCTGAATAAGTGTCTGAGGTGTGAATGGATGGATGGATGGATGAAGACACACTCATACTGAAGAGGCACCCTCATTTCTGTCAGCTGAGGTTGTTTCCAAGGCCTCTGTAATCAGTAGAGCTGGTGAAACTCAGCTTTGCAGATACAGCCGTGGTGATGCTGTCCAGTTACTAAGCGAGCATCCATTCTGAGCAGAGTAACTTTGCAGTGCTGAGATTCACACAGGTATCTGTTTCTTGCATGTGTGACTCCTGTCTTACATTTTTGGTGTGTGTTCTGGTCTCCACAGCCTGATTACATCAACTCCAGAGCCGTGCAGCTGGGCTCCCTTCTCGTCCGTGGCCTCACTACTCTGGTTCTAGTTAACAGTGCGTGTGGCTTCCCCTGGAAAATGAGTGACTTCATGCCTTGGAATGTATTTGACGGGAAGCTTTTTCATCAGAAGTACCTGCAGTCTGAAAAGGGTTATGCTGTGGAGGTTCTTTTAGAACAAAATGTGAGTTCGCAGATGGCTACCTTTCACCAGAAACATCCCTGGTGTTCCAGGCTACACAAATAACGTGAAGTCGACTATTGCATTTTTCAAATTTAATGCTTGCCAAATAAAGGATTCCATTATTCCGTCAAAACCAGGAACACCTGATTTGAAGCATTAGGCTTCAGTGTCAGCATAACTAATACAGGCTGAATACCCCTTATCTGAAATACTTAGGACCAGAAATGTTTTGGATTTTGAATGTTTTTGGATTTTTGGAACGTTTGCATATGCAGTTGACCCTTGAACAATGCAAGGGTTAAGGGCTCCAAACCCTCGTGCAGTGGAAAGCCTCCATATAATTTTTGACTCCCCCAAAATTTTACTACAAAGAGCCTACTCTTGACCAGAAGCCTTAACTAATAACATAAGCAGTCAATTAACACATCGTTTATGTTATATATGTGTTATATACTGTATTCTGACAATAAAGTAAGCTGGAGAAAAGAAAATGTGATTAAGAAAGTCATAAGGAGAGAACTATATTCCTGTTCATTAAATGGAGGTGATCATACTGAGTGGGCTGAGGAGGACGAGAAAGAGGGTGGGGCTTGCTGCCTCAGGTGTGGCAGAGGCCAAAGAAAATGCCCATGTTAGTGGATCTATGCAGTTCAAACCCATGTTGTTCAAGGGTCAACTGGACAGACATCATGAGATAGCTCGGGGATGAGACCCAAGTCTAAACACAGAATTCATGTATGTCTCATATACNTTAGAATATTACATATACATAATGAAGTATGAAGTATAATGTGGATGGAACACCAGTTTAAACATGAAATTCATTTAAGTTCCATATATACCTTGTATATACAGCCTGAAGGTAATTTTATACTTTATTTTAGTGGCGTTGTGCATGGCACAGTGTTTTGACTGCATCTATCACAAGATCAGGTGTGGAATTTCCCACTTACGGCATCATGTTGGTGCTCAGAAAGTTTTAGATTTTGGATTTTCAGATTAGGAGTGCTTAGCCTGTAGCTTCTGCCAAAATTCTTAGACAGGGTCCAGGGCTTCCAAACTTAACGCTTAGGTGGGGCAAGCAGCATCACACCCAGTCTGACACATTTTTAATTTTTGAAGTGCTTTTTACTCTTCTCCTCATTACACACACACAGTACACATACTACTTTTTTTGAGACAGGGTCTTGCTGTGTTGTTCAGCCTGGAGTGCAATGGTGTAATCTCTGCTGACTGCAAACTTCCACCTCCAGCACTTGAGTGATCCTCCGTCCTCAGCCTTCTGAGTGGCTGGGACCGAGGGTGCGCACCACCATGCCCAGCTCATTTTTGTATTTTCAATAGAGATGAGATTTTTCCATGTTGCCCAGGAACTCTTGGGCTTACGTGATCCGCCTCCCTCAGCCTCCCAAAGTACTGGGATTACAGGCATGAACCACCGTGACCAGCTCCTCTCCCTTTTTTAATGAAGAACTAACAGTCCCTACAGAAGTGCCTCCACAGATATCAGACTCATCTGATAGGTGTAGTTACGGTTTATTATTTGAAAATACTCGCCAAAGGCTGCCAGTTTAGTTGGGGACGCTGGCTGCTGTCCAGCTTTATAAATACAGTTGCTACATGACTCCTGGAAGATTTCCAAATAAGGCATCAAGCCAAGCTCATTTGGAACGTGTTTTAATACCCAGAGGGATGTGAAAAGCAGTGTGATCCGTGAGAGAGCATACCAGTCTGTCACAGTAGAGCACTCCAAGCTTTCATAGCAGAGAGAACACATTTGGTAATGTGTTGCCATCACTGTTTCTCTCACACACAAACACACACACACACACACACACACGATTCCAGAGTGGCATAGGACTGTAAGTCTTTAGAACTTAGAAGCAGCCTGAATTTTGTAGAGAGCAAAAGCAGAATAAGAGGAGAACTACGCTCCTAATAAGCCAGTAAGTATTGGAAGGTAGACTATAGAAATGAAAGGTAAAGTAGCCTTATTGGATCACAGCCTATCCATCATGGATCTTTTCCTTTCTTTATTCAATTTCTTGACCAAGTTCCAAGTGATTATAGGGTCTAGTTTAAAAAAAAAAAACTTATAGGATAGAATATTCAGTAATAAAACAGGAAGCTTGAAGGAAAGGTTGAATATTCCATGTTCCATTTCTTAATCTGCTATTTTTTTGGGTTTTTTTGTTATTGTTTGTGTTTTTTTGACCATGGCTTTTCTGCTGAATGTTCTTATAACTAAGAATTGAAAGATTAAGATATATTAATTGCAAACACTTTTTAAAGGTAAGATTGTGTGGTAATCACCTAAATTGTCATAATAGGACTTAAAGATTCTTTTTTAGAAATGATTGTTTAACCTACAGAAGCTGCTTGGTGTTATTTTTCTGGGGGATGTGGGAGAATATGTTCTCTAAGAACCTCTTGTAATGTGATCATGCTGAAGGAGAACTGTACTGTGCTTCATGCCTGGGAGCAGGGTGCAGCTACCATTGCTGCCTAGCCTTGGGAACAGCGTGGGAGGGTGTCCCATAAACTTCCTTCCAGCCATATCTGGCCCGTTACATCTCATTTGCATCTGGTCTGTTTGCAGAGATCTCGGCTCACCAAATTCCACAACCTGAAGGCAGTGGTCTGCAAGGCCTGCATGAAGGAGAACAGACGCATCACTGGCCGAGTCCACTGGGGCTCGCACCATGCAGGTGGGAAAGGGCCAGGTGCTTTGAGACGCCCCACAAGCATAGACCCTAACTGCTTCCCACATACTTTTGATAAAAGAATTCTAAGAAGAGGCTGATACAGTTGGATGAAAAGAATGGAATTTAAATGATAGGGCTGAGTGTGGTGGCTTATGCCTGTAATACCAGCACTTTGGGAGGCCAGGGCAGGTGGATTACTTGAGATCAGGAGTTCAAGACCAGCCTGGACCACACGGTGAAAACCTGTCTCTACTAAAGATACAAAAATTAGTCGGGCGTGGTGGTTCATGCCTGTAATCCAGGCTACTCAGTAGGCTGAGGAAGGAGGATCGCTTGAATCTGGGAGGTGGAGGTTTCAGTGAGCTGAGATCGTGCACCCGCACCTCAGCTTGGGTGACAGAGCAAGACTCTGTCTCAAAAGAAAAAAAAAGAAAATGATAGATCTCTACACAGTGGTTTAAATTTTGGTCACAATAGGAAAATTTCTCAGAAAGGACTCACTTATTAATTAAATAATTAAGAACTCTTTCTCTTGGTATGTAACCTCCTTTCTAGGATTCTCCAGAAGAGGGGCTGCTTAGGTAGTGTTTGTTTATTTGATAAGAGTTTAGGTTTATTTTTTCTTATAATAAAAGTATATTAGAAAAATTAAGTGTAAAGGAAATAATTAAAAAGGAAATATAAATGGCCTTTAATTCTGTCACATAAAGATAACAAGTGTGGACTTCTGCTGAGGTTTCTGTGTGTGGATCTCGTTCTGAGTTTACTCCATGCAGTTTTGTGTTCTGCTTTCCCACTTAGCACTTAACTTAGGGCACGAACACCACAGGATCATCCACTGCAAGATAGCTTGTTCTCTGTTTGAAGCTTCTTTGTGGAGCACCATGGACTATCACTCTACCTTTAAAAAATCACATGAATTTCTGTTAGGCTTTCTAGTGGAGACAAACAGGACAAGGTATCAGGGACTGGGAAGTTACAGAAATTTTAAAGCACACAAAGTGTGCGTGAAGTTTGTGGAGAATGGGGAGAAGCTCATAAGTCCCAGAAGTGCTGCTTGATCCCTTGCCCAGGGCGCCGGAGGAATGGGCTTGATCACGGGCACCATGGCCTGTGTGGATCCAGTGGGGTACCAGGGAAGAGGAGTGGTTGGGCTGCTCAACTCTTTGTTTGCAGAGTTTGCCCTCTCACCACCAATGCCAGATTCTCCTGGAGTTAGAGTTTAATACACAGATCTGTGACTCCACTCCTGAGCCTGGTTCTCTGGGGATGCAGTCCTTAAATTTGTATTTTTTCATGAGCCGTCCTCACTTAAGTACAGGAAAACTGCTAGCCTGGTGCCACCTTGCTACACTCTTACACGATGTGTTATTTGGGTTAAGACATTTGAGAACTTGCTAATTCTCTGACCATGTGTTCCCACAGGGAGGTGGGGAAGACAGGGCTCCGGCTCCCACAGGACGGGCTCTGGGTATAGCCGTTCTGGTCAGGGACAGCCGTGGCGAGACCAGGGACCAGGTAAGAAGGCCTCACTCTACTGGCCCACCTGCATGGTGCTGCCTCTCACCTTGTGCTTTTGCTGATAACTGCCTTCCTCCGTTTCAAAAATAGGTTGTATATTTATTTATAGTAAATAAACATACCGCTGTATCTAATTTTTATCATTTAGTGAATAAAGACAAATAATTTTCATGCTTGATGCTAGCCCTGTCTGCTCCTGGCCATTTTATTCATTTTCTATCAGTTCATTCTGCTCAAGATCCAGTTTTTGTAATTTACTCGCTCGAAGGTGCTTGTAAAATTCACATGTGGAAGGTCCATTGTTCTCATGAAAAAATGACAGGGTATAGTGTTTCACCAATAGCTGTGTTCAGGCAGTAGCATTCTGGAATTTTCCATGGCTCGGATTATAGTATGAAGTAGGAAATAGCTCCAGCCCTTTGTGTTTTACACATGTTGCACAGATACCTGTTGTAGTGTGTGTATTATGCTGAATTTAAATACATAAAGAACATCACATCAGTATTTGAGCTCAAATTCCTTATAGTTTGAGATCCAAACTTCATGCAGTTTGACATTACCTAGTATTTATAATTTAATCCCTTAAAATCTAGATCAACCTTTAATTTCTGGTATTTGTGACTTTGGCAATGTCTAAAATGTGTAGAGACTTCCCAGGCTGCTCTCATTCCCTACAGCACAGCAGGTCTTCAGTGTGATTGCAGTTGACCTTTGGGGTCTGTCTCGGGTGGAGTTTGCATGGAGGCTGCAGGGCCACACGTCTGTTGAGTACCGTGTCCTTTCCTCTTGGGTCTGTACAGTCAGCAGACGTTGCCAGTCCACTGTCTTGTTCAGTGTAGATCAGAATTTATGGTGAATATTTTTGAAATGCCCATCTTTGAGAGAGAGCTTCATAAATTTAGATTTACATTTGTTCGAGATGTTTCCTTGAATGAGCTTAACCTGCAGAAACTCTACCCCAGCAAGTCGTGGACCTGCTGTCATCTGGAGCTTCCTGATGGCCCCACTGGACATGTACATCCGCCCTCTCATAGTCTCTGCTACAGTGTCAACACGAGGGTTGCTTCCACGCATCACTAACTAAACCATCCAGCAGAGATCAGGGCAAAAGACCTTCCATATTTGCAAGGATACTTGAGATTGCTTTTCACTTAGACAGTATTGCAGTTTATTGGAGTAAACCATGACCAGAGCCCTCAGATGGACACTTTAAAGTGTAACACTTCAGAGTGAGAAAGAAAGGTAGCACTGTGTCACTGACAGATGTAGCATCAAGAGCATGCCCAGCCCTGCCCTGATCCTAGAAGCGAGGTGGCATGGGACCTGTTTGATACTGACCCCTCTGGGAATGGTCAGAGCCACAGGCTTTTCTTTACTTTCCTCCAGAGGCGGCCTGCTGTGATAGCTTCAGACAGGCTGACTTTGTCTCAAGCCCTGGTTTTGCCTCTTCCCAGTGGCCTGCCCAGAGGGGATCACTGGACCACTGGGCTGCTCCTGCCTCTGATCCAGTGTGGGCTGATTAGCTGCAGGTATGGCGCCTCCACAGAGCCAGCATCCGGGCAGAGGTCATGGTGGCCGCTTCCGAAATGAAGTATTTCTTTCCCTGGCGTTAATTCTAACATTTCTCTTAACATTTATGTCAAACTGTTTTGTTAAATAGTCTTTTTTCTTAAAAATACAGCAATGACAATTCTACTTCAATATCACTGTTCTTACAGCACCAAAGCCTGCGGGTGCGGCCTGGCAGGTATGGCCTGGCAGGAGCAGAGCCGTCTGCTTCTCTAAGCTACCCCAGAGCACGGCCCTCAGGTCATGTGCCAGGACAGATGCCGTGCATATTGCTTCTTCCTGTCTCTAGTGTGATGACAGAGACCACATGAGCATCTTTAAAGTAGACCAGGAGAACCCCCGTTCCTTGGATTGACAGGAAACAGGTTTCTTCCAATTCTGTTAGCAGAGAACAGTATCCAGAAATTTTTCCTCCTCATGCAAATTAAAACAGCAGAATGACTTTCCATAGGTAGAACCGAAGATAGTCATTGTCAGCCCTGGGTCCCTGCGGGACAGGGGCATCTCACTCTTGGAGTGTGTGTGCGCCTCCGCAGCAGATCCCTCAGCCAGCCGGTAACAGGCATTCCCCCAGTCACCCTTGGCCTTGCCAGAAGTCCAGATGCTGCCATTGTGTCCTCATCCTGCCTGGGTTGCAGCTCCTTGGGGCAGGCTGAGCTGAGCCCAAGGGATCTCTAAGTGGCATGCAGCTTCTGGTTGTGTGGGTGAGGAGAGAGCCCTGAGATGGACACAGGTTTGGGGGTGACACGACATGGGGGGCTGGCGAGAGACAGACAGAGGCAGCATCTCACCAGGACTGAGCCGGAGAGGGAGGCAGTCCAGAAGCTGGTCAAAGAAGAGAGGCTCCGAGGACAGAAGCTGACAGAAAGGGCCAGCGAGCAGGGAGGGAGGGAGCAGGTGAAGGCCACCCCCTGCAGGACCAGGACAGGTACCACTGGAATCTCCAGGGGCACTTGTATCTTGTTCTTTCCTGCTTCTAATAGTGTAAGCTACTGATAGGAAGCAGGAAATCCATACAGGGTGAGCATCCTGTGTCCGAAATCCAGAATGCTCCAGAGTCCAGAACGTCTGCCCATCAACAGGACACTCAAAGGAAATGCTCCTTGAAGCATTTTTTAATTTCAGATATTCAGATTAGGGTTGCTGAACCCCAGTAAGTATAATGCAGATATTCCAAAATCTGAAAAAATCTGAAACCAGAAGCACTTCTGTTTCCAAGCATTTCAGAAAAAGTTTACTGTAGTAAGCAACCCGGTTGCCTCTGCACCTGGGTGTCTATGTGGGTTTGGACACATGAGTGGCCACAGTCCTCCCCAGGGACACACTCCTCTCTCTACCTGGAACATGCCAGCCTCCCTCAGGACTCCCTGTGCTCTGGGCTCTGTGGCCCCTGTACCCTGCATATCCCATGTGTCAATCCTTCATTTTCATCTTTGCCACGTTCCCATTGCTGAGGGTGATGCACACGTCCCAGGTTGGAGGCAGGCTTGGCCGATGAAGGCCCCTGGTGTGTGCGCCCTCTTGTCTTGATTTAATATTTGCTCCCTGTAGATTCCTGAATCCCTGAGCTGGTCCACAAGGCTGTGGGGGTGGCAGAGACTCTCCCTAGACTCTGCGTTTTGCCAGGCTTTCCATAGCATGCCCAGTAATTTGCTTTTAAATCCCATACGCACATCTGTAAGTACCACTTTAGCACAAGTTTCCTTTCTGACATTTCTTTAGGATGTCATTGGCGAATATAAATAAAAAGCCAAGGAACCAAATGAATTTGTAACTCTTCCTGGCCCAAAAAGGAGCACGGAGGAGCTGTGGGCAGTGGCACAGGGGAATTGTGGGCACCACTGGCCCTGCTAAGTAAAGGATGTGTGACCGGGAGAGCAGCTCTGCACCTGTCTCTCCCACCTTGTTCCTAAGTCACTGTAACATGAAGTGAGCTCTCCCAGGCTCTGCAGGGCCCACATCATCGGAGAAGCAGCTCTTCAGGAAGGAGAAGACAGTTGGGCTATGGGGCGGGAACTCCAGGTGGAGGGTTCCCCTCTCACTACCCACAGGACCCCTTTGAATTTCAGGACCTGTTTGGAACTCTAAAGAATGTTTGTCAGTCTGGGTGCAAGGCCTAGAGGAGCATGTTTTACCACTTCTTTTCTGGTCACTTAGAAACAATAAAACTGTAATGACCTCAGCAGCTGCAGCCTAACACCACTTACAGGCTGTGCCCTAGTTTCATAAATAGGTCTTTGAAGAAGATCCCTACTTTGTTGGAGTAGGATCATAGCAGTAACACAGAAGTTTAAGAATGGTAATGTATGTGGGTTTTGGGGCCGGAAAATAGCTCTAGGAGACTCTCAGGTTAAAGGTAAAATTGAGATGTGAAATGCTGAGTTAGCATCAGGTTTAAGAGTTTAGGAATGGGGGGGAAATTAAATGGTTCTTGCAAGACATAAGCAAGGGTGGCATGTTCCATTTGCATTCTGCCTTACGGGGGGAAGCAGTTACAAAAATGGTGTTAGTGGTGCCTGTGTGTACTCTAATTTCAGAGATTCCAGTATAAAGTGTGTGTTAAACACACATGCACACACTGCTCTCATCAGGACTAGAATGTATTTTTCAGACCAAGCAACCGACTTTTTAGTTTTAATTACTGTGACTGAATTTGAGACAGCACATTTCTTGGGTTTTGCCTACCTTGAACTCCTCTTTTAGTTATTTCTTGGAGATATTAAAGTAGTTCAAATAGAAAGTTGTCAATATTTCCAGGGCAATTCATAGGTAAAATTCCTTGTGTTGGTAAAAAAAAAAAAAAAAAAAAAAAAAAATTAATTTTTTAAAAAAAAAAAAAAAAAAAAAAAAAACTAAAAATGCTTCATAATCAAAGTATTCAGTCATTGCCAAAAAGTTGTCAAGTTTCTGGAGCCTGAGTGTGTGGACAGGTAGGGGGCTCCTGGGGAGCCTGAACTCTCTGGTCCACTTCAAAGGCCTCAGAGCTCAGCGCAGGCAGCTGCCCCAGAACAAAGGCTGCGCAAGTGAGAAGGCTTTAACCTCTTCCTTGCTGTCACCCAGCCCAGCTGGCAAGAGATGATGTGTTAAATTCCACAGTCCATAGCTACAATTTGCCTGTGATTTTCCACATTGTCACTTCTCCTGGTGATTCTGTAGGAGGCCTGCTATAAAACTGCCTGTGATCATCTGTGATAACAAGGATGGGGGCAGAGGTAACAGGGATCTAGAAACCTCACTCTGGCTGTAACCCTCTCCTTTCACACCTCCTGCCAGAGCCCACACTTTTGGGGGCATGAGGGACTCAGGCTGCCCAGGGCAGGAGTGGGCCAGAGGAGAGGTGTGGAGACCATCCACAGTCACTACAAGTGAAAGCTTTGTGCCGTCATACACCAGAAGAAAACTCAGAGCAGGGAACATTGGTAGAAAAGTGTTATTTTTAAAATGTGAAAAACTGTCACCCTTTTTACTGCTAGTAGAGGGATTCAGCCCGAGCCTTTTCTTCCCAACATTCCCTGTCTATCAGAAAGGCAGAAAGTAGCCACCCAGGCTGTGGCTGGGAAAGGGAAGCCCTGGGCCAGGCGCCTAAAGTGCTGCACGTGAGCTTTTCTGTGCTTGGCACAACATCCAGCGAGCCATCTGCATGTGAATTTCCATTTCCATAAGTCGTCAGCAATAGTAAATGCCTGGAAATCACGCAGATGGATGGAGCTGGTGTGAAGAGGAACAACTTTGACATTGTTTCCTTCCACTAACCTCTTAATTAATTGCTTCCACTTTAATGGAATAATTATGGAACATAGTTTTAATGGCATGTGGCCACAACTGTAAAGAGGAGAGAGCTCTGTCCTCCAAATACAGCTCAGCATCTTTGTTCATACTTAGAAATGTGCAGTCTTCTCGTTTGTATATTGAGAGATTTAATTCTTACTTTGGTTTTCATGTCTGTGCACTGCAGGAAGCAGACAGTATGAGCATGACCAGTGGAGAAGATACTAGTTGTCCTCCTGGTAAGTTCATCGCTTGCATCTCCAGAAGTAATCAGTTTCGTGTCTGTCTTTATAATGTAAATATTCCATATCAAGTACCAAAATAAACAACTCAGATACGGAACCCTGCTGACCTGGTGCTGAGTTAACTTGGTTTCAAGACACGTTTCCTTCCTCCAGGAAGGGTGTGAAGAGAAAAAGAGGTACACATGGACGCAGAGCCCTGCCAGCACCCTCCTCTGCATTGTAGCTGCAAGGAGACCATGCCTGTGGGAGCCAAGCCTCGCTTGTGTTAAGAAGGAAAGATGCCATTTTCAGTGGCTTCTCCCTCCCATTGTGCAGAAGAGCTTTTGTTGGCTTCTTTCCCGAGCTTGTGCCTGATTCTGTGGCCCAAAACAATCATTGTTAACATCTTCATGTATTTTGTTCTGATCTTTCATACATATGATGCCTAGCTAATTTCATTTTACAATAAATAGGAATCTGTTGTATTCTGCTTTTTTTTAAACAATAGATTATGAGGAGTTGTCTTATATTATTAAAAAGTCGGAAAATGCCATATAGTAGTCCTCCCTTATCTGCGGTGGATGAGTCCCAGGACCCTCCGTGGATGCCTGAGACTGTGGATAGTATGGAACCCTACGTACATAGACACGTGTTTTTTTTTTTTTTTTCTCTATGTATGTTCTATGGTAAAGTTTAATAAGGAACTTTACAAGATTAACAGCAATCAATAACTAATAAAAATTATGTGAATGTGGTCTCTCTCAAAATGTTGTACTGTAATCACCCTTCTTGCTGTCTGATAACCAAGACCTAAGTGACTAATGGGCAGAGAAGCTGGATGAGGGGCTGATTCTTGTCCCAGCATGCCAGCATGGGAGGCACACGGTCTCATCACGCTACTCATAATGGCAAACAAGTTAAAACTTAACAAGTTGTTTCTGTGATTTCTCATTTAATCTTTTTGGACTTCAGTTGACCACAGGTAACTGAAACCACAGAAAATGCAGCTGGGGATAAGGGACACACTGCTGTACAATATTTCAGAGATTGTTTTCTAATTAGCAATTCTAATCAAACCTAAGTTTCCAACTATTTGTTCTCTTGGTCCTCAGAAGTGTTTGAACAGAAAAGTAACAACTAACTTCCCACCTTCCTAGTGGAAGAGTTAATTCTGCCTGGAGGGTTCTGCCTGGGAGACATGATAGCCTGTGTGTGACTCCTAGGTCTGTTTCTGTGGGGTCATCCTTTTCGCTTCATTTTGCCAGGGCCTGGCTCATGATTTTTGACAGCAGTGCCTGTGAAGACAGGCCTGGCTCTCCATGCAGTCTCACAGGAAACCCACAGAGAACGTGCTGAGAACACGTGGTGGCTGGGCTGCCAGCAGACCTGGTTTACGATGCCGCAACTGAACAGCACGTTTGTTCCTCTATCTGTGAGCATTGAAAGACTTTTATTTAAAATATTGTTTTTTTTTTATGTTCAGAGTAATCCTTCTCATGGAAGAATCTTAAGGTCATATAATTCAAAAATTTTTTAAGTTTTTTATTTTATTTTTTATTGCACTTTAGGTTCTGGGGTACATGTGCAGAACATGCAGGATTATTGCATAGGTACATACATGGCAACGTGGTTTGCTGCCTCCATCCCCCCATCACCTATATCTGGCATTTCTCCCCATGTTATCCTTCCCCAACCTCCCTACCCCCCACTGTCCCTCCCCTATTTCCCCCAGCAGACCCCAGTGTGTGATGCTTCCCTCCCTGTGTCCATGTGTTCTCATTGTTCAACACCTGCCTATGAGTGAGAACATGCGGTGTTTGATTTTCTATTCTTGTATCAGTTTGCGGAGAATGATGGTTTCCAGATTTATCCATGTCCCTACAAAGGACACAAACTCATCATTTTTAATGGCTGCATAGTATTCCATTGTGTATATCTGCCACATTTCCAGTCTATCATCGATGGGCATTTGGGTTGGTTCCAGGTCTTTGCTATTGTAAACTGCCACAATAACATACGTGTGCATGTGTCTTTATAATAGAACGATTCAAATCCTTTGGATATACACCCAGTAATGGGATTGCTGGGTCAAATGGAATTTCTATTTCTAGGTCCTTGAGGAATCCCCACACTGTTTTCCACAATGGTTGAACTAATTTATACTCCCACCAACAGTGTAAAAGTGTTCCTATTTCTCCATATCCTCTCCACCATCTGTTGTCTCCAGATTTTTTTAATGATCGCCATTCTAACTGGCATGAGATGGTATCTCAATGTGGTTTTAATTTGCATTTCTCTAATGACCAGTGATGAGGAGCATTTTTTCATATGTTTGTCGGCCTCATAAATGTCTTCTTTCGAAAAATGTCTGTTTGTAACCTTTGCCCACTTTTAAATGGGCTTCTTTTTTCTTGTAAATCTGTTTTAGTTCTTTGTAGATTCTGGATATTAGCTCTTTGTCAGATAGGTAGATTGCAAAAATTTTTTCCCATTCTGTTGGTTGCCTGTTAACTCTTAACAATTGTTTCTTTTGCTGTACAGAAGCTCTGAAGTTTAATTAGATCCCATTTGTCTATTTTGGCTTTTGTTGCCAGTGCTTTTGGTGTTTTAGTCATGAAGTCCTTGTCTATTCCTATGTCCTGAATGGTTTTGCCTAGGTTTTCTTCTAGGGTTTTTATGGCATTAGGTCTTATGTTTAAATCTTTAATCCATCTAGAGTTAATTTTAATGTAAGGTGTCAGGAACGGGTCCAGTTTCTGCTTTCTGCACATGGCTAGCCAGTTTTCCCAACACCATTTATTAAACGGAATCCTTTCCCCATTGCTTGTTTTTGTCAGGTTTGTCAAAGATCAGATGGTTGTAGATGTGTGGTGGTGCCTCTGAGGCCTGTGTTCTGATCCATTGGTCTATATCTCTGTTTTGGTACCAGTATCATGCCATTTTGATTACTGTAGCCTTGTAGTATAGTTTGAAGTCCAGTAGCATGATGCCTCCAGCTTTGTTCTTTTTGCTTAGGATTGTCTTGGCTATGCAGGCTCTCTTTTGGTTCCATATGAAGTTTAAGGCGGTTTTTTCCTTAAACCGCCTCTGTGAAGAGGGTCATGGGTAGCTTGATAGGGGTAGCATTGAATCTATAAATTACTTTGGGCAGTATGGCCATTATCACAATATTGGTTCTTCCTAACTACAAGCATGGAATGTTTTTCCATCTGTTTGTGTCCTCTCTTATTTCCTTGAGCAGTGGTTTGTAGTTCTCCTTGAAGAGGTCCTTTACATCCTTTGTTAGTTGTATTCCGAGATATTTTATTCTCTTTGTAGCAATTGTGAATGCCAGTTCGTCCTTGATTTGGCCCTCTTTAAGTCTGTTATTGGTGTATAGGAATGCTGGTGATTTCTGCACATTGATTTTGTACCTTGAGACTTTGCTGAAGTTGCCTATCAGTTTCAGGAGATTTTGGACTTAGACAGTGGGGTCTTCTAAGTATACAATCATGTCGTCTGCAAATAGAGACAATTTGACTTCCTCCTTTCCTAAGCGAATGCCCTTTATTTCTTTTTCTTGCCTGATTGCTCTGGCTACAACTTCCAATTCTATATTGAATAGGAGTGGTGAGAGAGGGCATCCTTGTCTAGTGCCAGATTTCAAAGGGA
>NW_016107942.1:650392-652007 GCF_001604975.1 Cebus imitator
TAAGTTTTCCTCTAGACACTGCTTTAAATGTGTCCCAGAGATTCTGGTACATTGTGTCTTTGTTCTCATTGGTTTCGAAGAACATCTTCATTTCTGCCTTCATTTCATTGTTTATCCAGTCAATATTCAAGAGCCAGTTGTTCAGTTTCCATGAAGCTGTGCAGTTCTGAGTTTCTGAATTCTGAGTTCTAACTTGATTGCATTGTGGTCTGAGAGACTGTTTGTTATGATTTCCGTTCTTTTGCATTTACTTCCATTTATGTGGTCAGTTTTAGAGTAGGTGTGATATGGTACTGAGAAGAATGTATATTCTGTGGGTTTGGGACGGAAAGTTCTGTAGATGTCTTATTAGGTTTGCTTGGTGTGATTTACTTCCATTTATGTGGTCAGTTTTATAGTAGGCGTGATGTGGTACTGAGAAGAATGTATATTCTGTGGGTTTGGGATGGAAAGTTCTGTAGATGTCTTACTAGGTTTGCTTGGTCCAGATCTGAGTTCAAGTCCTGGATATCCTTGTTAATTTTGTCTTGATCTGTCTAATATTGACAATGGAGTGTTAAAATCTCCCACTATTATTGTGTGGGAGTCTAAGTCTCTTGGTAAGTCATTAAGAACTTGCTTTATGTACCTGGGTGCTCCTGTATTGGGTGCTTATATATTTGTTATCGTTAGCTCTCCTTGTTGCATTGATCCTTTTACCGTTATGTAATGTCCTTCTTTGTCTCTTTTAATCTTTGTTGGTTTAAAGTCTATTTTATCAGAGACTAGGATTTCAACTCCTGCTTTTATTTGCTCTCCATTTGCTTGGTAAATCTTCCTGCATCCCTTTATTTTGAGCCTTTGTATATCCTTGCATGTGAGATGGGTTTCCTGGATAGAACACACCAATGGTTTTTTACTTGTTATCCAATTTGCCAGTCTGTGTCTTTTGATTGGGGCATTTAGTCCATTTACATTTAAGGTTAATATTGTTATGTGTGAATTTGATCCTGCCATTTGGATGCTAGCTGATTGTTTTGCCCGTTAGTTGACACCGTTTCTTCATTGTGTCAATGCTCTTTACCATTTGGTATGTTTTTGGAGTGACTGGTACTGGTTATTCCTTTCTATGTTTAGTAGTTCTTTCAGGAGCTCTAGTAAGGCACACCTGGTGGTGATGAAATCTCTGAGCAATTGCTTGTTTGTAAGGATTTTATTTCTCCTTTGTTTATGAAGCTTAGTTTGGCTGGATATGAAATTCTAGGTTGAATGTTTTTTTCTTTAAGGATGTTGAATACTGGCCCCCACTCTCTTCTGGCTTGTAGGGTTTCTGCTGAGAGAGCCACTGTCAGTCTGATGGGCTTCCCTTTGTGGGTAACCCGATCTTTCTCTCTGGCTGCCCTTAGCATTTTTTCTTCGTTTCAACCCTGGTGAATCTGATGATTATGTGCCTTGGGGTTGCTGTTCTTGAGGAATATCTTGTGGTGTTCTCTGTATTTCCAGGACTTGAATATTGGCCTGCCTTACTAGGTTGGGGAAGTTCTGGATAATATCCTGTAGAGTGTTTTCCAGCTTGGATTCATTCTCTCTGTCACATTTTTAGGTATACCTATCAAACGTAGATTAGGTCTTTTCA
>NW_016107942.1:652922-678198 GCF_001604975.1 Cebus imitator
CCAGGTGCTCTGTCCTGGGAAGGTGGGGCTTTATAAGTTCCTGACATGCTGCTGCCTTTTTGCAGAGATGCCCTGCCTAGCTAGGGGGTAGCCTAGTCACAGTCTGCCAGCAGAGGCATTGTTGAGCTGCCATGGGCTCTGCCCAGCTGCTGTGTGAACTTCCTTGCAGTTTTGTTTATAGAAGTATAGTTAGAACTGCCTCTGTAATGGTGGCCTGCCTCAGTAATGGCAAATTGTCTCAGTAATGGCGGACTGCCTCCATAATGACAGACTGCCTCGGTAATGGCAAATTGCCTCGGTAATGGCAGACTGTCTGCATAATGGCGGATGCCCTTCCCTCCACAGAGCTGGACCATCCCAGGTCCAGCTGCACTTGCTATGAAACCCTCAATCTAGAGCATTTCTGATTGCTCTAGAGGTGGGACCCACCGAGCCAGATCACCCGGCTCCCTGTTTGAGCCCCCTTTTTTTCAGTTGAATGGGTGGCTCTGTCTCCCAGGTGTTCCAGGTACCAATTGAACCGGCCGCCCAGATTTGTGTGAGATTTTGTACAAGAGACCCACTGTGCCAGCTGAAACAGCTGTGCTGGAAACTCCTGGTGCTTTTCAGCCCAGGAATCTCCTGGTCTGTGGGCAGTAATAACTCATTTGGAAATGTGATCACTCATCCTCTGCGTTGTTCTCGCTGGGAACTGCACTCCAGAGCTGTCCCTTTTCTGCCATCTTGGATCTTGGTAAGAATTGAAATTTTAAGCTCCAGATTGCAATGAGCTGTTCCTATGGGGAGAAGAATGGCCACAGTATTAATGATGGAAAGAATTCAGGTGAGGAGTTAGGAAGCAAGTCTTCTGCGGGCAGCTGTTTAACAGAAACCTCAAACTCGCATATGTCTCCACCTGAGAGAGGAGAAGCTGGTGGTGACGCTGGGTCCTGCTGGGCCATGCCTTGGCTCTGAAGATGCCCAGTGTTTCTAGGAGGTGCTCACTCCTGTCACCTAAAGACGTTTCCTAGTGGTTGTTCCTCTTTAGAAACAAAATAAAACCCTGAATATGCTCACAGGCCAGTTTGTGTGCCTGCACTTGACGAATTACCTTGACCCACAGGCCAAAGGCACAGGGCTCCTTTCCTTAAAATCCTGTCTAGTGTTTACCAAAAAGGGACACGGTCTCTACATATTTTATTACATTTGAAATACCCTGACCACTCCCTTCAGTTTCTTCTTAAGGACATTTACATAACTAATTATTTTTCATGCAAGTTTTATAGGACCCACATTTATTCCTAGCTTTGGAAGTAGGTTTTTTTCATTCCTCTTATGCGGATTTCCTTATGTAAACATTAACTTTCTACTTCTTCCATTTTTGCTCACTTGAAACCCCTGCTGCTTCTACATCTATTTCTTTGTCACTTATATAACTTTGAAGTAAATTCCTCATCCCTTCGACTAAGAGAGCGGGCATCTCTGAAAACAAGCCATGGTAAACGCCCCAAAACTTGTTTTCTCCGCCCTCCATGGAAGAGAAGCTGCAACTTTCACAGGCCCTCAGGACTTCCTGCCACACTACCTCCCTCCGCAGCATCAGTTTCAGGAGTAGGGAGAGAGCCATGATGCCTTCATCCACATTGTTGTCCAAATGTCCAGAGTGCAACTGGGGTGGGGAGGCTCTAAGAACAAATGATACTGATTTGAGAATAGGACATTGCAATGGAATACACGTGCCATAGTAGATTATGTGCACATTCAGGGGAGTCAAAGAAGACAAAGGTTTTTAAAGGAAAAATGGGGATGTTTAACAAGGGAAATTACAGTTCAGTGCTGGACAGGCACTTTCTGGACAGATGGCCTTGTAGAATTATTTTCGTATAATGTTGCAGTCTTTGAGTCTTTTGCAATTGTTCTTGTTACCAGGTAATGACACATGACCACCCTCCCTTTATGGCCTTTTGCAGCTCAATTTGTCAGAGCATTTTTTAACACAAGTGACTCCATTTTGATTCTGACAATTTTAACATTTCCCACTTTCTATCAAGGTCTTTCTCCAAAAGCGTCACTGATCAATCCCCCTGTAGTTAAGTCTGATGTCCTCTGGTGCCAGGATGGACCTGCCCTGGGTTGCTGGTCTGGCCCCACACTAAGGGTAGTGATGGGTGAGTAGGAGTTGTTGTGAAAACCCTTTTAGCCACATTTGAGCAACAAGGGAGGTTTGAAAGGAGTGGCTATCAGGCTAAGTCTACCTAGAGTCTAGTATTAAGTTCAATTTTGTCTTTTTCCATAGTCTTCTGTTATCATCTCAAAATGCTAGGCCAGCGTTATTCTGCTCGGAGTTGTACTTCTACAAAAATTTAACAAGTAACAAATACAAAGTTTAAAAAGTAGAAATTTGAAGTAAAATTATTAGTAATGTGACTATCCTAGTCTGCATAATGGTTTTGAGCCATGAACCTAGGCTTAAAGGCAATCAACTAGATAAACCAATTGATCATTATCCCATCAAGTGAAAAAGGTGGGCTTTAAGAGGGGTAAAAGTCTTATTATGACACAGAGTTTTGTTCCAGTGTCTTGGGAAAAGCTGTCTACAGCATGGAAACATCAGCTTCTCATCCTGGTTTGCGGTTTGAATGTCTCTGGTTATGGTATTGAGTGTTTTGGTAAATTGGCTGTTGCCCAAACATCAGACATAGACATGTTCCTTAAAATTTATATAGTCTCCGCTTATAGGGCATCAGGCAGAGAGCAGTGTATTCAATTTTAGTAACTATAGAAGAAAGCTGGAGGAATGAGGATGATTCAAGTCTAGTCTATAGGTAAATAACACGAATTTGAAAACAATGCACAGAGCTACCATCTAGTAGTAGGTTTATTAGGACTTTTCTTCAGAAACATTTTCTCTGTATATTTGTTGCACGGGAATCTCAGATTTAAAAACTTCTGGAGGCTAGGAAGCCAAACCAAGGCAGACTTTAGATTTTACTTACAGTCTTAAGGTTCCCGGGACTTCCAGGAAGTGACAGTTTTATCTACTCACTGTAAATCTTTGAACCCTTGACAGGCATTCTATGCACATTCACAAGTATGACATTTCAGTCAAAGTCTTGGTAACAAACAATTTTTTTTAATTATATTCTGTTGTAAAGAGAGAGCCGATTTTTATTGAACTTAGCAAGTAAACTTATTGCCATAAAAATACGAATGATATTCAAAATTTGGAGGACTCAAGAAGGGAGAAAAAAACAAATGCTTCCACCTCTGCTCGCAAAAGTGTACTTTACCAAATTGTTATAACTTATAGGGAGTTTAAGAGAAAATATCCTTAAAACTGGAAAGCAAAACATTTAAGTAAAGAACTAATAATGTTTTAAATAAAAATAATAAAAACATCAATTATTTAATCTCATGTGATGAATCTTTGTTCTGCTTGACCTTGATGAGCAGTTTCATGAGCTCACAATTTTGAAGATATTTCTAGTTTTATCAATGATTTTTAAACCAGCTTATTTATCAAAGATCTACTTAGATCACATGAAATAAAAGACATTTAGGTTAATGGCTACATATATGAGCACCCATTTAAGGAAATTTGAATAGAATTTCTTAAGGGATTTCTGGCCCACTATGCCAGATTATACTATGTAGATACAATGTACAACATATGTACACATGCATAAACACACCTAAATGTATGTACATACACAAAGATCTTATAGCTTTCATTTTAGAGTTTTCGTCATGAGACAGTAAAATATACAAACTCACTAGTTTATATGATAGTTAGATCCAAATTACATTTCTGGCACAATGGGAACTGTTAATGTGGCAAAAACTATTTGCCCTGATAGTCTAATGAAAGCTGTGGACCAAATGTGGGTTAAGGAGTTTGGTTTTAAAAGACATTTTGTTTGTTTGTTTCAAATGAGTGTAGTATTAAATTTTTAATGTTTACATTTTAACTTGAACTAGCCAAATTATATAAGAAAAAACAAATGTCCAAGTTAGCCTTGAATTAGTAAAAAATATGTTTTGTTTGCAGTCTGGTTTCCTTGACTAGTCAGTGCAGGTGGGGAAACATTTTAGCAGGTTTGGGGGGCTTTTTCCCTTGGCTCCTGCATGACAGAAAAAGCAATGTTGATGCCAGATATATAAAAAATTATAGTACTGCTCTGAGCTCAAGATTTTGACCTCTTTGATCTCAGAGCCTAACTTTTATAAACATTTGTCTAGGTCTTTCCTTTTAGACTATCAGTCTTTCAGTTAACTGTTCCATCACCCTAAGAAACTGCTAGGAAAATCTAAATTTAAATTTTTAAAAAGTGTCTAGGTTGTTGGTTACAATGAAGCTATTGTAATATGTAAAACCGGTAATTTGGAAGCCCTTTATGACTTTTTTTTTTTTTTTTTTTTTGGTGGAATTTTGCTCTGTCGCAAGGCTGGAGTATAGGGTCATGATCTCGGCTCATTGCAACCCACCTCTTGGGTTCCAGCAATTTTCCTGCCTCAGCCTCCCAAGTAGCTGGGACTACAAGTGTGTGCCACCATGCCCAGTTAATTTTTGTGTTTTAGTCAAGATGGGGTTTCACCATGTTGGCCAGGATGGTCTCAAACTCCTGACCTTGTGATTCACCCCTCTCAGCCTCCCAAAGTGCTGGGATTATAGACATGAGCCACTGCGCCTGGTCACCCTTTAAGACTTTTTTTAAAAAAGGATCTTGGCTGTAATATCATAAGCAGTGTGTTTTATCTCAATACCAGCAGAAGGGTAAGCAAATTGGACATAGGCAGAAAAAAATAGAGGACTTAGAATGCTAACTCTATAGTTGGAGGGTTTTTTAGAAAGTTGAGATAATGACCACTGGGCTCTGAATTTTCCTTGATGTAATTTGCCCATCAGTTTAAAAATGTTCATGAGAACGGGCCAGCTGGAGTCCCAGGATACCTGGCTTGCCTTCATGTTTGAGAATCCCATTCTGTTTCTTACTAATCTCTTGAGGGCAAAGAAAATTCTATAAATTCTGTCAGAGAATGTCAGGAGTTTGGACTAGTGTTTTAGATAGTGGCAACCATTCTAGTGGCTTTTAATGAGCCATCCTGTGTCCAAGAATGCTTATTTTTGCTCTTAGAAGATTTCCAGAAATGGGAAAGAGCCACATCAAACAAAATATTAAATTAGATGCACAGAAAGAACCAAAAGCAAATTCACTAGAAAAGACATGACTCAGAGACAGAATGGAAATTCTACAGGAATCAGACACTTGTCTTTATACCAGAAAGAACTTGGTGGAAAAGACAAAAAGTCTTTTATCGTCCCAGCTGGGATGTAAGATTCTTTATTAAAGGTGGCCTTATAACCAAAACAAATTCCTATGACATCAAAAAGCCTCTAACAAAAAAGAGTGCACCTCAGCCTGAGAGAAGACTCACCAGGGTAGAAAAGAAAGCCACAGAAGCAGAGCTCAAAGGGTTCCAATGAGAACTAAACACCAGGTCTAAGAATCACCAGTTCCTTCCAATTGCAATCTTTTTCCAGGTTCTGCTCTAGACACTACTTACGTAAACCTAAATAACAAACAGAGACAGGCTCTGTAACAGAAAGTGGTATTTATTTGGGAGTAGTCATTGCAATGGGAATACATGTGCCATAGTAAACTTTGAGCATATTCAGGGAGGTAAAGGAGGACTGATATGGCTATGCTTTGGGTTCCCACCCAAATCTCATCTTAAATTGTAATTCCCAAGTGTTGAGGGAGAGGCCTAGTGGAAGGTGAGTGGATCATGGGGCAGTTTCTCCCATGCTGTTCTCATGGTAGCAAGTGAGTGTTCATGGGATCTGATGGTTTTGTGCTTGGCATTTCTCCCGCTAGGAATTCTCTCCCCTGACACCATGTAAAGAAGGTCCTTTCTTCCCCTTCGCCTTCTGCCATGATTGTAAGTTTCCTGAGGCCTCCCCAGCCACATGGAACTGTGAGTCAATTAAACCTCTTTCCTTTATAAATTATCCAGCCTCGGGTATTATCTTTATAGCTATCTGAGAACTAATACAAGGACAAATGTTTTTAGAGGGAAAATTTTAAAGAGGATCACATCGTTTTGGGATAATTATTTTGGCTGTATGAATCAATAACAAGGGTGGCACCAGTCTGAGGTTGGACAGACCAGTGGGCGGCTGTCCTTGTGGAAGTATTTTTTGCTTAAGGGTGCAATGGCCTTGTTTAAGATTATGGGTTTTACAGTCTTTTGTGACAATTCCTGTTATCAGACATTTATGCAGGAGAACCCTCTCTTCATGGTCTCCCAGAGCTTCCTCTGTTTGTTAGCGCTTTAACTCAAGCAGCTCAATTTTGATTCTGACGATGTTCACAAGGGTGAACAGAATCTGGTCTTGAGGAGTGAGAACGGGCTCCCTGAGTGGAATGACCAAGCCTTGGGTCCCATGCCTGTGTCCTATTTCTCTTGAGGATTCCCAGATGGTTGTGCAGGTCAGCTGGTGCTAAAGTTGCACTACCTGGTCGGGGTGCCCAACCATGACACACACCCCAGCAGTGCTTGGTATTTGAGATGCTCAGCTGCTAAATGCCCCACCCCTAGAAGCCCACAGCAAAGCTATGGTAGACAGGGGCCAGAATGCTGTCTCCACATCCCTCCTCCAGCAGGACAAGAGCAGCAAAGGCTGAAGACAGAGAAAAATGAGAAAATAATTCATTCACATATACACCAGGAAATCATTACCTCTTCCTGTAAAATTCTCAGGGCCTACAAGGTTGACTCCAAATTGATGTGACACCTCAGTGCTGACAGCTTGCTGCTAGCCAGGGAAAGGAATGGCCACTCGCCCCCAACAATGGGAAGCCGATTAATAAGGTACCATTCACACCAAGGGGATGACAGCAGGATAAAAATAATTCCCAGGCGCTCAGGCCAGGTGTGCAGAGGCACTGGCTATGTGGGATATCCAGGCCTACTCTCCACTCACTGGTCAGTCTTCTCGGGCACTCAAAAACTGCAGAGGAATTAGCCCTCCAAGGCCCCGTGAGGCTGATTGCTGTTGATAGGTGAAGTCCTCTTCCCTCCCTGTCCCACTCACTGAGCAGCAGGAAGGCTGTGACAAGGGCCTGGCCCCCCAGGTGTGGTCCCAGTACTTTGCTACTTGCTGTCCCTGGTATCATCCCCATTGTGTTTGCCACTGGTTGCCAAGCTCTGCCTGTCTCTATGGTACACACAGCTGAGAGCATGGCAGGCTCATGGGGCAGGCTCGTGGGGCAGGTGGTGGGGCCTGGTGCTGTCCCCACCAGACTGGGGTCTGCAAAAGGACTCTGCAAGTGTGGTTAAGTTGAGGCTCTTGGATCAGATGGTCCTGGATTATCCAGATGGGCCCTGCATGCATCTGGGGTCCTCATAAGAGGGAGGCAGGAGGGCCAGACAGAAACAAAGGTTGGAGTGATGCAGCCATGAGCCAACGAGTGCGGGCTGCCTCTAGAAGCCGAAGACAGGAACAGTTCTCTCGCCTGGAGACTTGCAAACACCTTGAATTTTAGCCTAGTGAGACCCATTTTGGACTCCTGACCTCCAGAACTGTAAGATAATAAAGTTGTGTTGCTTTAAGCACGAGCTCTGTAGTTACATATCACAGGAGCCATAGGAAAAATACTGTCCAATAGGGTCCAGAAGTCACAGGTGGCTGCAGAGACCAGATGAGGGGCCCCTCTGCAGGTAGACAATGCACCTCTCTGCAGACACTCCCCTTGTCTTAATTCTGGTTTCAGACCCTGAGTGAGGAACTGGACTTCCCTTTCTTAGCCACTCAGCCTGATATGCTGGTCCTGGACCTCAGCTGATGGAGAGCTCAGGCTACAGTGGGGAGGAGATGAGCATGCTCTGTTCTCACAGGCTCAGGTCTGGGGAAACAGACAAGGGTGTCTGGACTGGAAGTCCGTGTCAACCAGAGCCGGGCAGAGCTGCTGGCACCCCAGCTGTTGGCAAGGTCTGCGGGTGCTGCAGAAGGTCTTCCAACAGCGTCCCCTCTCCCCACCACCCTTCAGGTCCCGACTTTGATCGTGCAGCCATTGGTCACTGCTGCCCCCCCATCCTGTGGCTGAGGATTCATGGATGCCTGGGCTACTTGCTCTGGAGTCATGAACTACAGGTGACACTTGTCGATCATTGCTTTGGAATTCAGGATTGAGATGGGCAGGGCCAAATTTAGCATCTGCATTCCCACACAGCCACCCAATCAGGTTCCCAAAGCTTCTAGAAGCTCCAGGTTGAGCCTCCAGGAAGGCAGCACAGCTCGGAAGACCATATGGGGGCCTTGTCAATGAGGGAAGCCTGGGGTTCACTTCAGAC
This sequence comes from Cebus imitator, assembly GCF_001604975.1. Taxonomy (NCBI): domain Eukaryota; kingdom Metazoa; phylum Chordata; class Mammalia; order Primates; family Cebidae; genus Cebus; species Cebus imitator. The sequence goes on from NW_016107942.1 coordinate 661,257, forward strand.
AGCACTTTGCAGGGCGGGGGCAGGCCACAGTGACGCCTGCACCGCGACCTTGACTGCCCTATTTGGCCGTGCGGGTCTCCAAAAGAAGTGCTTTCTCTAGGGACCAGGAGGACTTCAGAGTCCTCTGGAGAAGCCCACGGCCTCACAGCAGCCCCTCCATTCCCTCCACCTGAGGCGGACCAGTGCAATGAAGACCGGGAAGGTCCCGAGAACCAGACTCCAGTAGTCAATCCCGCAGCTAGGAACCCACCGCAGCGCATCCGGAGTGTGGAAGCACAGCTAGCCCTGTGCATGGGGCACAGGCCTCACGGGGGGCAGAAGTCAACACGGCAGCAGGGGATTGTTGTGTTCATTTCTGTCCCCACAAGGCTTGGGACAGTGACTTCCACATAGTGGGTCTTGGACAAATATGTGATTGGGTTTTGTGAGATTACTGTTCCCAAAATGCATCATTCTGAAAGAGTTTTTAAATCTGGTTTTTTTTTCCCTTTTTTTTTTTTTTTCTTTGAGACGGAGTTTCACTCTTTTTACCCAGGCTGGAGTGCAATGGCGTGATCTCAGCTCACCGCAGCCTCCGCCTTCTGGGTTCAGGCAATTCTCCTGCCTCAGCCTCCTGAGTAGCTGGGATTACAGGCACGCGCCACCATGCCCAGTTAATTTTTTGTATTTTTAGTAGAGACGGGGTTTCACCATGTTGACCAGGATGGTCTCGATCTCTTGACCTCATGATCCGCCCACCTTGGCCTCCCAAAGTGCTGGGATTACGGGCGTGAGCCACCGCGCCCGGCCCCTTTTTTTTTCCTTTTATAGATTTGGCCCAGCTGAAATGATTCTGTGTATGGCTCTATTTGCCTAAACAAAGGCAAAAATACGTGTCTGGTCATGAGAGATCACAGAGCCTAGTGGACCCCAAAGGGCACCTTACTCATTTATCTGACACCCCCAGTTCCTCCTCAGGGTGGCTGCTGCCTGGGGAAAGCAGAAGTGACTCCCAGGCCCCCTCCGAGCACCCAATCCCGACAGCAAAGGGACACCCATCTTCTTCAGAGGCCTGTGCAGCTCAAGAGCCAACCCTGTTGATGACTCGGGCTGGAGCTGGTGGAAGCCACACAACAGAGTCTTGGAGGGTGAGGATGGCACCTAGGAAAGGTGTGGGTTGGCCCAAGGGAGAGGATGGGCCCAGCTGCACCTATTGCAGGTATTCGCTGTGACAGAAGCAAGCAGCACTCACCCCACAAGAGCCTCACAGTGTGTGGAATCAGAGCAGAGAGTAATGAATACCTGAATTTATGACAGAGAAACATGGAAAATTGTCTCTAAGGAGGCAGAAAAACCTTTTTACTATTGATATCAAGTTTATTGAGGTATAATGTACATCCAACAAAATTTTACATTTTTAACAAATGGAAATAGCCATGTAACTCTCACAATCAATACACAGGTTTCTGTCCAAAAAGCTGCCTTGAGCCTGAGCCCAGGCCCCAGACAATGACCATCTGCTGCTGATTCCCTTGGTGCCTGTAGGGTCTGTTATGATGACCCTCCTCCGTTCCTGATCTTGCTCACATGTGCTGTCTCTTCTCTTGATCACTCTAGGCTGTAGTTTATCAAGTTCTCCAATCTTTTTTTTCTCTGTTGTCTGCTCTTTATTTCATCCTTTTTTTTCCTCTGTTGTCTGCTCTTTATTCATTGATTTCTGTTCATTTTTTGTTGACACTTATTTTTGTGTTAATTTTGCTCTTCTATTTCTAGCATTTTAAGATGGAACTTTGGTTCATTGATTTTAAGCATTTCTTCTTTTGTAGATAGGCATTTAGAGCTATACGTTTCCCACTAAACAAGTATTTTTCTAAATGCTTAATTGGAATGATTAAAATTTACTCAGATTCACACATTTCCTTGAAGATGCCCTTGAAGTTTCCTTGGCATAGCACTGGGCCATGTGGCATGCTTAGGGCCACCCTGGCTTTGTCCTGCTGGCTGTTTCTCTTGGTTTTGGGAAGCTGTGGCCCAGGTATTGCTGGCCCTGGGCTCACCCAGGGATGATGACAGGAAGATGGATGTCTTTCACACAAGTGCCCCTGAAGAGAAAATGCACACTAATTTTTTTCTCTTGGATGTGCAGCGTTGGTAAACCAAGTCAAGCAGAAAGGAGGTGGAGGGACATTCCTGGCTTTCCTGGCAGCTCATGTTTGACTGGGCACAGTCATGAGTAGTTTGCTTGCGGAGACCAGTGGACCTGGCAGGCCCCATTCATGCAAACGTTGTTGCTGCCCCAGCCTCCCTGCAAAGCCAGGGCATTTGTTTTTATACAAACGGAGTTTATCCTTCTGGTCAGTCAAGGCTGCTCCTTCAGATTTTAACCTGATTTGTATGAAAAGGAGAACTGTCAAATGACTGCCCCTGCTGGCCTCTTCCTAATAACTTCTGAGCTTGCAGATGGATTTCTACTGCATTTGACCTAGAGACAGAATATTGGCGTTCCATTCCACAAGGCTCTCCGGCAGAGTCTTGCTCAGCACTGGAACGCATCCAGCCAAAGAGAAATCTGCTGTGGACATTCCTGGGGTAGGATAGGATCTGACTGAAGATTGTTAGAGGGTCAGATCTGTTCTGGTGTTGGGTACCAGTGACTAGTGATTTCATGAGGCCTGTGAATCAGGCAGATGCATGTAGAGCACAGACAGGCCTGAGAATAGAGACCAGACATAGATTGGGAGATGGGACACTGTGTCCACTCTGGACAGAGATGCACCCAGGACCAGCAGACACTGAAGAGAGGAGCCCGGAGCTTCTCTGAAGGTGATGAGACTGTCCACGGGAGAGAGAATGCCTGGCTTCTCATGGCCACAGCATAGCCCCAGGGCAGACGTAGCTAGGCCTGCCCTGTGGCCTGTGACCACAAGACCGCCTTCCTGGAGCCCAGCTGGGCCTGGACCTCAGAGCCAGCTGGACACCTTTGCTGGGCAGCAGCGATGGGATCTCAGAGGTGTATCCAGGGTGTGGACTTAGCAGATGTTCAGTGAAGGGCAATTGCTGTAATAATGCAATCAACGGTGTCATCACCAAGATCCTTTCTCCCTGAGCCATCCTTATGCTGGTGGTGGTGGAGAGATTGGGGACCTCACTTTGAGGGGTCAAACTAAATGCAGGGAATAGAAGGCCTGAGAGGTGAGTCACTTGTCATGCTAGCCAGTGGCCAGCGCACGTGAACCTGTGTATGCTGACTTTGATTGGCTTTGAGACCGCACCCTCTGGGACCCCACCTCCACCCCTGAAAACCATTTAATTCTTTGATCCTGTACAGGGCAGTTTGATTTCTCCTGTAAAGATCCACAGAAACCAGAGGCCTGAGACAGTGACACAGGAAGGTGGGCAGGCCGCTAACGAGGGCTCCTGGCCATGACTCAGCCTCAGCACGCAGCTCTGTGTGCCTGGCTGTTGTTAACGGTGCTGCGCTCTGGTTAAGCGAGGCTGGATGAGGCACTGGCCTGTTAGTAATCTGCACTTACCAGCACCACGCGGGTTCCCCTGGCCTCTGTGCCTCCCGGCAGTGCCGCACCCATGGGAAGGGAGGAGAGCCTCCCGCCCACCCTCCATCTGTGCCCGTGTCAGGGCTTACAGGAACATATGCTGCCTGTTGCTCACTGACCATCTGTTCACGGAGCTGATGAAGTGTCCCGGTTACCCTGGCAACGAAGCCCTTGATTGGCGGCGGCTCCACAAACATTTGCCGCTCAGGTTTCACTTTTATCTGTGCTCTGGAATGGGGCTGGGTGGGGCGTGCTGAGGCCTGGGGACTGGAGGGTCAGCAGGCTTGGGGGTGGGCTGGGGGCTGGGGGAGCAGGCAGGGTGTGGTACTGAGGCTGGGAGGTCAGCAGGCTGGGGGGTGTGGTCTGGGGCTGGGGAAGAAGGCTAAGGGGTGGCCTAGGGGCTGAAGGGTCATCAGGTTTGGGGGCTGGTCTGGGGCTGGGGGAGCAGGCTAAGGGATGGCCTGGGGCTGGGGGAGCAGGCTGGGGGATGGGCTGGAGGCTGGGGGTCAGCAGGCTGGGAGGTGGTCTAGGGATCTGGGGGGTCAGAAAGCTGTGGGATGGTCTGGGGCTGGGGGAGCAGGTTGTGGGGGCGGGCTGGGACTGAGGTTCTGCAGCTGGAAGGCCAGGCTCCCCTTTTGCATTTTCCTTTCTCACCTCTCTCCCACCTCCTGTCCCCAGCACTCACCCTCCTCCAGTCTGGCCCTTCTCCCCACAGTTCAGAGCAGGTATAGCTGGGAATATGGCTGACCAGTCTGAGAGCTGGGTGGGGGCTTGTTCTTGTTCACCTGGCACCAGTGCCTTTCCCAAACTTCAGGCTGGAGTCTAAGGGCAGTTGTTGCCCAGAAGCCACCCCATGGCAGTGGACAGCTGCGCCCCATGCCGTTTTGGAGACCCAGTGTGATGAGGACACATGGGCTGCCGGCCATGACCACAGTCCCAGGAAGATGTTCTCCTCAGTTGCTCCAGAAGGCACCCAGGGTGCACTGCAATCCTGGAGGGGCAGGTGCTGCTGAGCCCAGCCCCCAGAGGGAGTTCCTGAGTTTTAGCTTGAGTTGAGGAGCTGCTAATGGAAGCTGCGGCAGCCAGTTCATAGTAGTCCCCAAAAGAGGCAAACTACCTCCTCCCTGCTGAGGACATCAGCCAAGGGCTGAGGCCAAAGCCCTGCAGACGAACCCCAGCATGAGATGGAGAGGCCGAGGCACCACACCAGGGCCAAACTGAGGCTGTGTTCTTTTCTTTAGCTAGAGCTGGGAATTGGGTGTCACAAAGCCTAGATTCTATTTATTCCCCGTCTCGCAGTCTGGTAGCAAATGTCTGTGGGGAGCCCTCCTCACTCCTGTATGAGCTTGGAATCCTGGGACTAAGAATAGCAGTGTGGCCCTGCTCTGCACAGGACGGCACGAGTGCCAGGACGCCGGGTCTCAGGGCACACAGACTGCACGTTCATGGCATGTGGAGGCCACGCGGGGTCTCAGGCAGCACAGGTGACGGTTTTATTGCAAGGGGCACAGCACACCAGTGTCCTCCCTCCCAGGAAGAGAGGCCCCGGGCTGTCTGCTGTTGGCTGAGGTGACTGAACCACCTGCAGCATAGCTGGGGTCAGAGACGGAGGTCAAGCTCTGTTTCGGGCTCTCTGGGGCCTTCTTGTTGCTGGATGCTGAGCAGAAGTAGGGTGACACAGAATGCCTGCATCCCACAAACTCCCTGGGAAGCCAGTGTCTCTGAGAGATTCCATCCGGGACAAAGAAAAGCTGTGACTTGGTTAAAGTCAGCCCAACCCGGCCCTGCCTGGAATTGAGAAGGCCAGGGCCCAGATATCACCACTCTCTCTGTTCATGGCCCCCAGAATTTTGCAAAACCTGTTTTAAAAGTTTCTTTGTAAAAGAAGTGACCTGTCCTCTGACAAGGGCCTGTGTCTCACTGGCCATTTTAAGAGTGCAGCCTTCCCGAGCTCAACAGAGTACCTCCATCACTGTGAACGCTGGTGGCCCCTTCTCTACTATCCTCCCCCTTCCTGGGTCCTCCCAGGCCAGACGACCCCTCCTGACTTTGATACTCACACCAGCTCCTCCAAGAGCCCTGCATGGTCACCACAGGCCTATCCAGGGCATGGTCAGGCCATAAGACCCCTTGTTCAATAGGACGCTACACTCCCTAAAAACAGGGACTTCATCCCTCACTGAATTGTACTCTTCTGTATCATTCATTATTCAGCTTGTAAACATAAAAAATGTGGCTTTAAAAAGATTACAATCTGGACTTCAAACAACTTTTGAATTAACCAACAAATGTATGTTGGGCACCAAATGGATTTAAGGGCAAGACTACCTTGGAATTCAGCAAACTCCTACTCTTGGACTTCATAATCTCAACTGACATAAAATAGAAATTTCTTCATAATGTCTGACTTACATTTTAATTTCCAACAGATATACATAGAAAGACCCATTTCGAGCTTACTTGGATAAAGAGCGGAAAATGTCCATTTTCAGCTGTGCCATTTCCCCATCTATTTCAACAGTATTTAAGCTATTCCAAACAAAAATAGAAGGAAAGCTTCCACATTATTTTGTGAAGCCAGCATGACATTGACACCAAAGAGACCAGTTTAAAGCAAACCCAGACCACCAACCAACGTAACGTACCAATAGCAATGTAAAAAGCCCAAATAAAATATGAGCAAATGGAGCGCAGCAGTGTGTGGGGAACTATACACCAGGACTAAGTGTGTGTTGTTCTGGGTTCTGCCCAGTCCAAGTAGCAATGGCTCAATATTGGGTCTATTAATGTAAATCACCATTTAAGAGAGGAAAGAGAAAAATAGCATGACCAGCCCTAGGAATGCCAACAAACAGCGGATGGAAGTCAACATCCATTCTCTATGCTTTGAAATAGAGAATGAAATGCTCCTGATGAAAGAGAAAGTGGTGAATAGTTCTTTTACATGATAAATGACCTCTGTCTCATCCTGACCGTTCCCTCCAGCCATGAAGAGCAAGACATTCGAGTTTCCAGGGTGCATTCTCACACTGCTTTGGAGGCACATCCCTTGCAATCAGGGCAAAGACACTGGAAGTGCAAAAACGAGAAAGGAGAAGAAAAAGTGATAATTACTTATAGATTATTTTATTGTACATCTGGATAACCCTTAAGGAGCAATTGACAAAAATGTGCAAAAATATAATTCAACGAGGTTAGCAAGAAATGTGAAACACGGACGCCAGGAAAACTCTGCCCTGCCTCGGAGGGAAGTACACAGACGGGCAGAAGCCAAGCAGGATAAAGATGTCAACTTTCGCAAAGTTAGTCTGCACATATAATGCAATCCCAGCTAAAAGGCTTTTAAAAAATCAGACAGGCTAAATCTAAATTTGTGTGAGAAAAGATTAGAAAAGACAAACCTAAAAGAAGAAACAAGTAATAGAAAAAATATTATTGTCAGATATTAAGACATGTTACAAAATTCCATTTAAAACTGTATGTTACTGGGAAACAAATAATTAGAAATTATAGAAATAGACCTCAAAGTACTGCAAATTAGATGATAAAGACATTTAAATTGTGAGGGGAAACAGGATATTCATGTAATGATGCTAACTAGGTAGTCTCCTAGAAAAACTATAAAGTTGGTTCTGCACTTCACCAAAATTAATTCCAGGTGGAGCAAAGGTGTAGCTACCACAAAGAAAATAAAAGGAGAAAAGAGGCAAAGAAGAGGCCATGGGAGAAATTCTGATGACATCGGAGCATGGGAGATCCAAATACAAAGCAAAACCCAGAAGCTGTAATAACGTGAAGAAATATGATTGCACAAAAATAAAAAACTTCTGCCTAGAAGGAAACACCACCTGAGCCAATCAAAAGATAAGTTGAAAAAGAATTTGCTGTTAATACCAGAAACACTCATTTCCAAATATTTAAATCAATAAGAAAGAGATCAGCAAGTCAATAAGTAAAAAGAAGCAAAGGATTTCAACTGAGTTCACAGCAAAGAAAATATGAGGCACTCTTAGCTACATGAAAAAATGCTCAACTTGCTCTGCTCACAAAGCCCTGCCCAGGGCCAAGGTGTGGGCAGTCAGTGTCTTGTGGGTTGCGAAGGCTACGTAAAGCCCGTCCCTTCCCAAGAGCAGAAAACTGGCCATATCCATAGGAATGGCAGATGCATGTGACACCTGGTTGAGCAATTCTATGAGTATGAATTTATTCTATGGATGCAATTGTGCAGATGTGAAACAACACGTGTGGTTACTTGCAGACGCAGAGCCACGTAAGCTTGGAAGTGGCCTTCGACAGTAGACCAGGTCTAGAATTTGGTAAGGCTCACGCAGCACATTGCCATTAGCTGGCTTGTGATTCCTTCACCATTCACCTGCCAAAGTCATTTCTCATTAGGCACTGGCTGTGTGCTCAGCCCTGCTGAGCAGAGTAGGCACAGCTTCTCTCTCATGAGTTCAGAGCTCCTCACCCTGACTCTGCCCTTAAGAATCTGACTCCCAGGGCCACCACCCAGGGATGCCATTGTCAGGGGCTGCTAGGCTGGTACTGGCCAGAAGAGAGTGGAGGAATAGGTTTGGGCAGGTGTGACCTCCAGAGTTTTTAGAGGCTTTTCCAGCTCCTTGAGTGGCTTCAGCCCTGAATCATAGTAACCTGGCCCCCTCTGACTACAGACCATCCTGGAGTGCTACCTTGGAGATGGGAGAGCCCAGAGAACAGGGATGTTCTGAGGGAATTTCTGTTCCTGTCTTCAGGACATTCTGCCAGGGCAGGGACCCACTAGAAGTATCGGGCACCAGCTGTCCCCCACCCCAAGTGTATATCCCCCCTCACAGTCACCTTAGCACACCCCAGCAGGGCCAGGAGAAAACCACCAACAAGCTACTGCAGTCCCTGGGAAGTGGTTGCCCCTAGGCCCTACGCCTTGGGAGGAGGGCTCTTGGGCTTCCTCTGGGCCCCGTGGCCTGGTATGAACCATCAAATGACAAGACTGGGCAGGCAAACTGTTCTGTTGTCTGGAGGGCCTCCAAGCCCACAAGGCTTTCTTTGTGCACAAAGCCTAGCAGCGTGTGCACGGGGAACACGGGTTGCCCCGATAGAGCTTTCTGCATACAGAGTCCCTGCAGGCTTCTGCGCCGCTACATCAGAAACAAGTCACTCTTACAAGCCAGCAGAGTGTGTTTGGTGCCTAAGATTTGGGCCTTGCACTTGTCTGTACCTTGGATCTGAGAGACTGTAAGCCTAGAGAGAAGAGCCCGCCGACAAGACGCACGGCGTCTTGGGGAATGGACAACAGGAGGCATCACCTGACTCGCACAACGGCCTCTGCTTTCTTCTTTCTTTTCGTAGAATTCCCTTCCAGAGCCTGTTAGAGCCAGAAGCAAGACCACAGCAGTGCTGAACAAGAAGCTGGGATGCCCTGTAGGTGCTGAGCAGGCCTGCAGCTCTGCCTGGCCCAGGAGCAGCCCAGAAACGCCCTGAGCATGAGCTGATTTAACACGGCAGTGGGCCCTGGGCTCAGCAGAAGGCCCGTGGGCCTCCTCAGTCAGCAGGCACCCATCACTGATGAAACACACCCTCAGGCAGCGAGGACACATGGTGGAGGGGCAGCCTGCCACCCCCGACACAGCTGGGACTCTCCACTGGATGGGCATGGGACACCTACCGAGGCCTCTGCCACTGCCTGGCAGGACAGCCCTCTTCAGATGTGCTTCTTAGGAGTAGAGACTGCAGCGCTGAGTCCCACAGGCAGGTCTGGTCTGGAGGACACCAGGCCCCCGCCTCTCATAGAACAACCCTGACAAAACATTCATATCCCTGCTAATGATGCCCGGCTGTCAAAGCTGGGCCAGAAGCCTCTGTCCGGGTGGCAGAACACCCTTGGAAGGGCTTTGAGAGCTCGCTTACAGAAAAAACACCAGCTCAACACTAAAATCTCAGTTTCCAGGTAAAGTTGCTTCCTGTCATCAAAGCCAAAGAGAGAATGCAAGGTGTCAAGTCTACCTTCCCAGCGGCTGAGCTTCTTCAGACGAGGTCTCCCTGCTCCCTGGTTGTTCTGGCATGGCTCTGCTCACGACATCTACCATTGCCCCATCCATGCCAGGTTTGCCCACAGTCTGCCCTCGACTCTGCCCTCTCAGCCCCCGCTGCCGCCTGCCTTCCCAGGTGCAGCTCAGGGCTGAGTCAGCGTCCTCCTCCACCCCAATGGCCTCATGCCTTCCCTCCCACAGAGATGCTGCAGCCCACATGGGCTGTTCCTGATGGGAAGCCCTTTGAGCCGGGCGCAGACATACAGCTACGTGCCCTGGCAGGGGTAACTCTGGGACCCCGAGGCCGCAGCCCCTCTGGACTATATGGAGGGTCGTAGGCAGCGTCTGTGCCGTGCTGTTCATTCAGCACCAGAGCTGCCTGCTGCTTGGTGCTTTGGCACTGTGGGAGGGTGAGCCCCTTACTCTGCCCACCCGCTGCACTGCGCCCTGCAGGACCCCAAGTGCTCTTGAAAACAAGGCTGGGTTTTGTGTGCTGAGGTGAAGCCTCTGCTGGGCCCAGAAGTCCTTTCTGAGAAGGAGAACTGGGGCCAGCTGCTGAGGCCTGGAGGAACACAGACCAGGACAGACACTGTATCAAGACTTTGCTTCTAAGTAAAAGGAAACCCGTGACTGTTTCTTTTTTTTTAATGAAAGTCAGAGCCTGCAGTGAAGACGCCTTCTGCCCACCCTCGCTCCTACACCGGCGGGGGCTGAACTGCAAAGGCAAAGCTCTGCACTCCACCCAGTTCCCCCGTGGAAACCGCCTTCTGCTAGTCATTGTCCTCCCGACAGCAGGCCTGGACGGAACGGTGGACATGCCTTCCAGGACGGTGCTGGTGACATCACTGCTGCACTTACAAGTGGGACTCAACTGTAACTTTTTCTGTTTGGTTCCATGCAGAGAATTCAGCCAAACCAGTAAACAGCTGCCCCTACAGCAGGTGGGTACGTAATTGCTGGAAATAATGGCACACGTCTGCTGCCCACCACGTCCTTGGCCAGACCCAAGGGTGGTCTGTGGCTTCCCAGCTGAGCCTCTGCACTGTGAACCCTATTAAGCTAGAGTTTGGGCTGCATTTTTAAAGTTCCTGAAACCAAATATGAGCATTCCTTCCTTACGGATATTTTGACTATGTCTAGGTGGAAGATTTTCACACCTTGAATTAATTCCTAAAGAAAACTTGCTACAATTCAGAAACAGACACAGGCTTTATGACCCTTGTTCATATTTAAAAATTTAAAGGCAGAGAAACATCCTTACTGGATTTCCCGGTGGCTTGTTTCATGACGTAACGGGTGCCTCGGCCCATCAGAGCGTGTCTTAGTCCTGCCGCCTGGAGCCCAGGACTGAGTCTCCTCTAGCTTGGAGAGCTCGCCGTGACTTAAATTCGAGCATGTGACCAGGGCTGCCTCGCTCTGCTCCAGCCGGGAGAGGACTCGCCTGTAGAGTTACCTGCTGCCAGCCAGCACTCTTCCCAAAACACCATCCACGTCACTAGGACAGACCCAGTGGGTCCTGCAGGCCGAATGCACTGGGAAAAGACATGAACGTTATCTATTATAAAATGGCTTCAACATGAAGTAAGCTGAAGGAACTAGGGACCTGGGTTTACTGTTGGGTCTCTGATTCTGAGAACCCACCTGAGGCAAATGAACATCCCCCTCCTGGAATCATGTGAATTCTGATGAAATTCTCCTGCCCGAGTGTTCCCCGACACATGGGCTCCAGGTAGTGCCTCCCTCAGGACACAGAGCATGGGGCTGCTGCCAGACTGCTCCCTTCCGCCACAATTTGCCAACATGAACCCTGTGGCCAGAGCCCGCTGACCACTGACACCGCATGTGCTCTGCCTCCCCACATCCGTGTCCCTGTGGCCTTTCCCCCGGGAGCTGGTTACCATGGGGAGGAGGCTTGACTTCAAAGGATACCATGGCAGCAAGCCCTCCAGCCTGGTGGTCCATGAGTCAGCACCCCACGGAGCACACCCTTCCTCTCTGCTCCTTCCCCAAGGCCAGTTCCACTAAAGCTCTCTGGAGCCCTTCACAGCTGTGGGTCATCTCTGAAATCCCCTGTGGCTGTGTAGCTGGTATCCAGCGTGCTTAGCAAACACCTCACCAGAATGGACACCAGCTCTTGGTGCGGGATCTGCTGGCCCAGGCGTGGAGAGGACACTCAACGACCCAGCACCAGCTGCTGATATATCACTGAGACCATCTCAGCTCCACATCCCTGCACCAGACCAGGCCTCGCAGGGCAGAGAGCTCCCCAGCTCAGCAGGGCCATATTCACGATGTGGCACAGGTCACCCTCTGCCTCCCGCCTGTTCTGATGGTCTCACTCACAGCCCCGTGTCCTCCAGGCAGCTCGGTGCTTGTGTGGGCTGAGACACCTCCACACTGACTCCACAGGACAAGCTAAGAATTGTGAGTAGATGGTGCCTAACGCATGAGAGCCGTGAGGGCCACGCATGTCATCCCGTGTGGCCGTGAGCCAGGGGCACGAGCTCAAAGGGCGCTGAGGGAGAGGGCAGTGGCTGGGCTTTTAAAATGGGCAGAGGGCAACAGCACTGTCCCTCGAGGGCGCCTGCACTGTGAGTGGCAGGGACCAGGACAGGGACCACCTCTCTCCTTGTCTTTTACCTTTTTATTGTTTAAATTTGTTATAAGCTTGTATGGCACTTGTAATTAAAAGGCAGACTTAAGTATAAGTCAAGGAGAAAAGAAAATGGAGCTGTTTCTGCCTAACTCCTGCCTGTGACTTGACCTGTGACTCTGAAAACTGGGGTCTTCCTGCAGAAACTTCAGAGACAAGGACTCGCCCTGTGGAAAGCCTGGTGGGAAGGGCCAGATCGTCGCTGGAGTATGAAGGCAGAGGTGGGCGCTGTGGGCTGATGGAAGTCACACCCAGGGCAGATCAGCAGACGCTGCAGGCCTGAAGTGCCCCGTCTGAGATGGAGCTCTAGGCGCTGCCTCCTGGGCAGTGGGTGAAGGTGCAGGGCCAGGCTCTGCCCGGCGCCCCCCACCCTGGCAGGGGTGGGCCTGGCTATGGAGGTGGAATCTCGTGCTATCTCAAAAGTTGATGCAGTTTTGAAATGCAGTTGTTCCTTAACACCAATTCCCTCCACTGTTCTCTCAATGAGTTCAGAAAGACTGAAATTGCAGCCTCCAAAGGCAGCACAGTGACTGCCCTGGGGCTTTGGTTCCGTTTGCCTGTTTGCTCTCTGATTGCTGTGTCCTCACTCTGAGTGTGGCAGTTCTTATGCACTGGGAACCGTGCCAGTTGCTGGGGGCTGGGGACAGGGTGGTCTCAGACCCTCCTCGGAGGGGAGGGTCAGCTGATGAACAGCACACAGGATGTGTAAGAGCAGGAAAAGAGTCAGGCTGGGGCACCTCCCAGGGTAGGGCAAGGAGGTATGCTGCCTCGTGCAGATGACGGGAGGGGCCGGGACTGAACCACAGGTCTCTGCGGCCTGCCAGACTGAGCCCCCACCTCTCTGGGCCCACGACGTCTTTTCTCTGAGCTCCTCACGCAGCGCTCTCTGAGCCAGGGCCCCAGCAAGCCAGCAGGCAGGCACATCGTCCCTGAGATGAGCGCTGGCTGGTTCCATGTCTTTGCTATTGTGACCATGGCTGCAATGGACAATGGCTTGTGCAGGAATCCCTTTGATATGTTGATTTCCTTTCCTCTGGGCAGATACCCAGTAGTGGGCTTGCTGGATCTAATGGGAGTTCTGGTTTTAGTGTTTTAGGAGATCTCCATGCTGCTTTCCATAGAGGCTGTACTTAGCAGTCCCACCAGCAATGTCTAAGAGCTCCCCTTTCTTCCAATCCTTGCTGACATCTGCTACTTTTTGTCTTTTTAGTAACAGCCATTCTGACTGGAGTAAGATGGTATCTCCTTGTGGTTTTGATTTGCATTTCTCTGATAATTAGTGATGATGAAAATTTTTTCATAGCCCTGTTGGCCACATGTCTGTCTTCTTTTGAGAAATGCCTGTTTTTTGTCCTCTTTTTAGTGGGGCTTTTTTTTTGCTGTTGAGTTGTTTGATTTCCTTGTACATTCTGTGCATTAGTCCCCTGTTAGATAAATGGTTTGCAAATAATTTTCTCCCATTCAGCCAGCTCTCTCGTTACCCTATTGTTTCCTTTGCTGTGCAGAAGCCCCTTGGTTTAACGTAGGCTCATATGCTTGATTTTGTTTTTGTTACCTGAGCTTTTGAGATCACCCTAACTTGGTCACTACACACTATATACATGTAACAAAATTTCTCACATACTCCATAAATTTGCACAACTAAAAACAAATTTTCAAATGCAAAAATAATAAAGGATAAGTATTAGTATCAAAGCCAGGAAACGATGGGTGGCTTGGGAGCCAAGCAGGGCGATGGTGAGGAAGGGCCTCCGCCTGGGTTGCTCCTGGTCAGAGCTGGCTTGCGGACCGGCTCAGGCTGTTCCAGCCCAGTGCGCTTCAGCCTCCATTTCTTCAGCCAGCAAGAAGAGATAACAACAGGATTATGGCGGCAGGGGGACAGAGATAACGCTCATGAAAACGTTAGTGCAATCCCTAGCGCACAGAAAGCACTCAACCAATGGCTGTTTCTTCCTTTTTCCACAAGACCCTATGAGAACCTGAGGCATGGGACCCATGCTAGACATAACATGACTGATAATTATCGCTTTTCTTAGCAAATCACTCCCAGTTGTTCCTGTGACACTGAGGATAAGAGCAGAGCCCCTCAGCGGATGAGTGCGAAGAGAGGAGGCCTGAGGTGGCCCTCCCGCACTCCTCCAGGAGCTTCCGTCAGCAGAGGAACCTCACCCAGCTTCACACAGGGAGCTATGGAGGCCCCCCTGAAAGGTGGAGCTCAGACCACAGAATACAGTCCTTCTGTGGAAGACCACACGTGACAGCTTTGCAATCACAGCCAGGATCAATATCACATTCTCATCACTTGGCAGTTTAGTAATTACTGAATTTGTGTCAAAAAAGCGTGATCCATAAAAGAATCTTAAAATATGTTAATGCGATACCCCAGTTGATTGTTTTTGACACCCACCCACTTTGAAAACAGGCATGACAGTTGCTATTCTAAATATTCTACGGTATCTGCGAGACTCAGGAATTGCAGCAGTTTCTTTCATTATGGTAAGAACGTGTAATTAGCAAATTGAATAGATTTTAACACTATTTTGGGAAACTGTTGAAGGGGCAATTGCAATGTTGTGGTATTGGGTTCTCTTAGCTTGTGCGCAGGCCTTTGTGTGTGTGTGTGTGTGTGTGTGTGTGTGTGTGTAATTACACACCTCAACAGCAGCTGCTGAGGCAAGAAGAACCAGCATTTTTCTTTTTCCGCTTCCCAGGAGATGTGGACTAGCTGTCGCAAAGATGCAGCAGAAGTTTGTGAGTGTCCATTTGGAGTTTCCCCAGGCCAGGCTGTGGGGTCACTGCACAGCCAGCAGCCACCTTGTTCATGCCTCCTTCCAGCTCAGGCAGAGCTAAGCTCCAGAAAACTCACTGTAAGCATTCCCACTGGGGAGTCCCTGGCAGAGGATGGTAGTGGCAAAGCCAGGTGCTTCTGTGTGGAGCCTTTTAGGACCCGTGGCAGCTCCTCTTCCTTGTTTGTAAATGATGAGCCAAACAAGACCCTGGAAAGCAAGATCTGCCTAAACCTCATGGGGAGCCCAGGCATCCGCCCAGCAACAGCTCCAGGCAGGCAGTGCTCAGGGCTGAGCACAGCCACACCATCGCTTGTCCCATGAGGGACGTGAGAACCCTCCCAGGCCAGACAGCCCACTGGAATTCTCTCTGTGAGCTGAGATGTCCAGTCCTGTCTTTGGCTGGAACCTCCCAGTGGCCCTAGAGCGCATGGGTCTCACTGTGGCTTCTTGGACCAGGTGCTCCACTTCTCCAAAGCCCTGGGCAGAGTTGCCGTGGCTCCCAGCCCTCACGTCCTTTCTGAATAAGCAGCACCATCCCTGCCATGATATTCTGGACATCCTTACAGGTGTGTTTTAGAGAGAGCCAGCCCTGTCATGAGCACTCACATCACAACAAGCAAGCTGGCAACTGGCTCTGTCCCTGGACACATCCCTTATGCTACTGCATTTTCCACTAAGCACTAGACAGCCGGAGTTCACAAAGGTGTTCTGGAGACACAAGACAGTGTGAGTGTGGAGTGAAGGTGTGTGTGAGAGTGGAAGAGTGAGGGTGTGCATGTGAGTGTGAGTGTAGGTATGAGTGTGTGAGTGTGGAGTCAGGGTGTGTGAGAGTGGAAGAATGAGGGTGTGCATGTGAGTGTGAGCATAGGTATGAGTGTGTGAGTGTGGAGTCAGGGCATGTGTATGAGAGTGGAAGAGTGAGAGTGTGCATGTGAGTGTGAGTGTAGGTATGAGAGTGTGAGTGTGGAGTCAGAGTGCGAATGTGAGAGTGGAAGAGTGAAGGTGTGCATGTGTGAGTGGATGTAGGTGTGAGGATGTGAGTATGACAGTGACGGTGAGTGTGGGTCTGTGACTGTTAGTGTGAGACAGTGAGTGTGAGTGTTGGTGTGTGAGACCATGAGGGTGGGTGTGGGTCTGACTGTGGGTCTGTGAGTGTAAATGTGAGACAGTGAGTGTGAGGGTGGGCCTGTGAGTGTGAGACAGTGAGGGTGACTGTGGGCCTGTGAGAGTGTGAAACCATAAGGGTGTGGGTCTGTGAGTGTGAGTGTGATTCTGTGTGTGTGAGATAGTGTGGGCCTGTGAGTGTATGAGACAGTGAGTGTGAGTGGGTCTGTAAGTGTGTGGGCCTGTGAGGGTTAGTGTGAGACTGTGAGGTTGAGTATGGGTCTGTGAGTGTGAGTGTGAGTGTGTGTTGGCCTGTCAGTGTGAGTGTGAGACAGTGAGTGTAGGCCTGTGTGTGAGACCATGAGGATGAGTGTGTGAGGCAATGAGACTGTGGGTCTGTGAGTGTGAGACAGTGAGTGTGTGTGGGTCTGTGTTACACCATGTGTGTCGGCCTGAGTGTGAGTGTGACAGTGAATGTGAGTGCTGGTCTGTTGGTGTGTGAGACAGTGTAGGCCTGTGTGTGAGACCGTGAGGGTGAGTGTGGGCCTGAGTGTGAGTGTGAGGCAGTGAGATTGTGGGTCTGTGTGAGTGTGAGACAGTGAGTGTGTGGGTCTATGAGTGTGTTACACCATGTGTGTGGGCCTGTGAGTGTGAGACAGTGTGAGTGTGTGTGTGTGAAACAGTATGAATGAGGGTCTGTGAGTGTGAGACTGAGTGTGAGTGTGGGTCTCAGTGAGTGTGAGACTGTGAGTGTAGGTCTGTGAGTGTGAGACAGTGAGAGTGTGGGCCTGTGAGGGTGAGTGAGGGTGAGTGTAGGCCTGTGTGTGAGGATGAGTA
>NW_016107942.1:678954-685458 GCF_001604975.1 Cebus imitator
GTGTTACACCATGTGTGTGGGCCTGTGAGTGTGAGACAGTGTGAGTGTGTGTGTGTGAAACAGTATGAATGAGGGTCTGTGAGTGTGAGACTGAGACCATGAGGGTGCATGTATGTGTGAGAACATGAGTGTGAGGGTCTGAGTGTGTGAGACAGTGAGGGTGTTGGTCTGTGAGTGTGAGACAGGGTGAGTGTAGGCCTGTGTGTGAGGATGAGTATGGGCCTGTGAGTGTGTGTGAGAGTGAGTGTGAGTGTGGGCCTGTGTGAGACCATGAAGGTTAGTGTGCATCTGTGTGAGTGTGAGACAGTGAGTGTGGGCCTGTCAATGTGAGAGACCGTGAGGAGTGTGGGTCTGTGTGAGTTTGAGACTGAGTGTGAGAGTGAGCCTGTGTGTGACAGTGAGCGTGAGTCTGTGAGTGTGACTGTAGGCCTGTGTGTGAGACCGTGAGGGTGAGTGTGGGTATGTGAGTGTAAGATAGTGTGAGACCATGAGGTTGAGTGTGGGCCTGTGTGAGGATGTGTGTGTGAGACCATGAGAGTGCATGTGGGTATGTGAGTGTGAGCATGAGAACATGAGTGTGAGTTTGGGTATGTGAGTGTGATTGTGAGTGTGTGGGTCTGTGTGAGACATGACTGTGTGTGGGCGTGAGTGTGAGACACTGTGAGTGTGGACCTGAGTGCATGAGACCGAGGGTGTGGGTGTGTGTGGCAGAGTGTGAATATGAGCCTGAGTGTGAGTGTGGGTCTGAGTGTGAGCCCATGAGGGTGTGTTGATATGAGTGTGAGTGTGAGACAGTGAGGGTGAGTGTGGGTCTGTGAGTGTAAGACCATGAGAGTGCATGTGGGTCTGTGTGAGTGAGGCAGTGAGTGTGTGTGGGCCTGTGAGTGTGAGTGTGACAGTGAGTGTGGGCCTGTGAATGTGAGACACTGTGAGTGTGGACCGGTGAGTGTGTGAGACAGAGGGTGAGTGTGGGTTTGTGTGAGTGTGAGACAGTGAGTGTGAGTATGGGCCTGTGAGACTGCGTGGGTGTGTTGGTATGAGTGTGTGTGAGACAGTGAGGGTGAATGTGCATCTGTGAGTGTGAGCCCATGAGGATGTGTGCATCTGTGAGTTTGAGTGTGAGACAGGGTGAGTTGGGCCCTGTGAGTGTGAGACTGAGGGTGAATGTGGTCTGTGAGTGTGTGAGTGTGAGACAGGGAGGGTGATTGGGGCCAGTGTGTGAAACACTGAGGGTGAATGTGGTCTGTGTGTGTGTGAGACAGTGTGTGTTGTCCGTGTGAGTGTGAGACAGTGAGGGCGTGGGTCTGTGTGAGACCATGATGGTGTGACTTTTGAGTGTGAGACAGAGGGTGAGTGTGGGTCTGTGTAAGTGTGAGACCGTGAGTGTGATTGTGGGCCTGTGAGTGTGACTGTGAGATGGTAAGGGTGTGTGTGGGTCTCTGTTAGTGTGCGAGACTGTTGGTGAGTGTGGGTCTGTGTGTGAGACAGTGAGGGTGTGTGGGTCTGAGTGTGAGTGTGAGTGATGGTGAGTGTATGCCTGTGTGAGTGTGTGAGAGAGTGAGTGTGCGTGTAGGTCTGTGAGGGTGAGTGTAAGACAGTGAATGTGAGTGTGGGTCTGTGTGAGTGTGAGACAGTGAGGTTGAGTGTGGGTGTGTGAGTGTGAGACAGTGAGGGTGAGTGTGGGTCTGAGTGTGAGACAGTGAGTGTGAGTGTAGGCCTGTGAGTGTGAGACTGTGAGGATGTAGGTGGGTTTGTGAGGGTGAGTGTGAGACCATGAGGGTGAGTGTGGCCTGTGAGTGTGAGTGTGAGACCATGAGGGTGCATGTGGGTCTCTGTGAGTGTGAGATAGTGAGGGTGAGTGTGGGTCTGAGTGTGAGTATGAGTGTAGGCCTGTGAGTGTGAGACCGTGAGGGTGCATGTGGGTCTCTGAGTGTGAGTATGAGATAGGGTGAATGTGGCCTGTGAGTGTGTGAGACAGTGAGGGTGTGTGGGTCTGAGTGTGAGACAGTGAGGTAGAGTATGGGTGTGTGAGTGTGAGTGTGAGACAATGATGTTGAGTGTGGGTGTGTGAGTGTGAGACAGTGAGGGTGAGTGTGGGTCAGAGTGTGAGTGAGTGTGAGTGTAGGCCTGTGAGTGCAAAACTGTGAGGGTGAATGTGGGTCTGTGAGGGTGAGTGTGAGACTGTGAGGGTGTGTGTGGGCCTGTGAGTGTTAGTGTGAGACAGTGAGGGTGCATGTGGGTCTGTGAGTGTGAGTGTGAGACCGTGAGGGTGCGTGTGGCCTGAGTGTGAGCGTGAGACAGTGAGGGTGCATGTGGGTCTCTGAGTGTAAGTGTGAGATGGTGAGGGTGAGCATGGCCTGTAAGTGTGAGACCATGAGGGTGTGTGTGGGCCTGTGAGTGTGAGTGTGACCCTGTGAGTGTGAGTGTGAGACATTGAGGGTGAGTGTGGCCTGTGAGTGTGAGACCACGAGGGTGTATGTGGGTCTCTGAGTGTGAGTGTGAGACAGTGAGGGTGAGTGTGAGACCGTGAGGGTGCATGTGGGTCTGTGTGAGTGTGAGACAGTGAGGGTGCATGTGGGCCTGTGAGAGTGTGAGACCGTGAGGGTGCATGTGGGTCTGTGAGTGTGAGTGTGAGATAGTGAGGGTGAGTGTGGTCTGTGTGTGTGAGATAGGATGAATGTGGCCCTGTGAGTGTGAGACAGTGAGGGTGAGTGTGGCCTGTGTGAGTGTGAGACCACGAGGGTGTATGTGGGTCTCTGAGTGTGAGTGTGAGACAGTGAGGGTGTGAGACAGTGAGGGTGCATGTGGGTCTGTGAGGGTGCATGTGGTTCTGTGAGTGTGCATGTGGGCCTGTGAGAGTGTGAGACCGTGAGGGTGCATGTGGGTATCTGAGTGTGAGTGTGAGACAGTGAGGGTGAGTGTGGCCCCGTGAGTGTGAATGTGAGACCGTGAGGTCACATGTGGTCTGTGAGTGTGTGAGATAGTGAGGGTGAGTGTGGTCTGTGAGTGTGAGACCGTGAGGGTGTGTGGCCTGAGTGTGAGTGTGAAACAGTGAGGGTGCATGTGGGTGAGTGTGAGTGTGAGATAGGGTGAGTGTGAGTATGAGATAGTGAGGGTGAGTGTGGTCTGTGAGTGTGCATGTGGGCCTGTGAGTGTGAGACCGTGAGGGTGCATGTGGGTCTCTGAGTGTGAGTGTGAGACAGTGAGGGTGAGTGTGGTCTGTGAGTGTGAGTATGAGATAGTGAGGGTGAGTGTGGTCTGTGAGTGTGAGATAGGATGAATGTGGCCCTGTGAGTGTGAGTGTGAGACAGTGAGGGTGAGTGTGGCCCCGTGAGTGTGAATGTGAGACCGTGAGGTCACATGTGGTCTGTGAGTGAGACAGTGAGGGTGTGTGTAGCTCTGCGAGTGGAAGCATGAAGGTGTGAGTGTGCATGTGTGCACATGTATGTGAGTGAGGAGCCTAGGATCCCGGCTACTTGGGCCTCCCCAGCCTCCTGCGGCCTCTGAGAGGAAAAGGCTCCCACCCTATGCCCTTTCTCACCTTCTCACCCCAGTCTTTAAGGACAGAGTGGGGACAGCTCCCAAACCCAACTCCTCAGGAACAGGGAAAAGATGGCCCCAGCTGCCAATCAGAGCAGGCTTTCTGTCGCTGGCACCTGGGAGCCCGCCTGGAAGCACTTCCATGGGGACCTGAGCGGAGGAGGAAGCAGCCCTCTCCCAGCTCCTTCTTTAATGCATGGAGCATCCCTACAATATCCCTTTGAACATTAACTCCTTTGTGCCCCAAATAGCATCCCATCTTCATGAAAATGGTACCAAAATATTTGATCAGATACCACAGGAAAATCCAGAGTAGGAAGACAGTCATTTTTCTCTGTGAGCAGCAGATGCAGACAGCCAAGAAGATACTTTAAAGGCATCTGCTGCCTCCTCTGCCGGCCTTCCCCCAGTGAAGGCACCACCTGTCCCTCCCCTTGGGAAAGCTCACATTCCAAGGGCCCCTCCCATGTCCCCTGCAATACGGGGATCAGTCTTGTGTCCCTACAGACACCGAGTATCTGGAGGTGGTCTCTCGCAGGCAGCGTGAGTCAAGGACCCCAGGGCCAGCCCACCTGGGCTCAGCCCCCAGTGCTCCCTGGGCTTCCATGGCCCTGTCCCTGCTGAATTGGAACAGTCCCCACCCAGAAGTCTGCTGGGAGGGGTGGGGCACAGTGAGCCAATGAACTGAAGTGCGTGTCTGATAGGGCCTGCTGCACAGTAGGTGGGAGGTGTTTGTCCTGTGTTCCCACCAGTGAGGATCTAAGGAAAGGCACCTGCTTCCTCCCAGCTCACCTCCCAGAACGGTCAGAAGCAGAAAGGCCCTGAGATGGCCAGTGTGTCCTTTCCAGGAGAACACCAGGTCCTCACACACTCTACCTGGCCACCCACACCACCGACATCACACTTCAAGCCCTCCCTCTCTGCACTCTCCAAGTCCTGAGCCTCTTAGACAAACCTGGAAAACACTCTGAGTGCAGTAGAAAGAGGCGAGAATGAACCACCCTGCCCCTGGCCCTGGTGCCCTGAAACACCTGTGGGGCCACCCACAGGTGCCTCCACAGGGAGGTTCCGTGATTCCCATGGGCCAGGTGACCCTCACACACCGCCTAGGCAGCCTCACCTCAGGTTGCCAGGAATTTAGCAAAACATCCAAACATGAACAAAAAACATTAAGCAGGATGGCCAGTTGCTAAAATTTGAATTTCAGATAAAGAAGAGTCCATGTTCAGTGTACGTATTCCCATGCAATATTTGGGACATACTTATCCTACCTGAAATTCAGACGCAACTGGATATCCATATTGTACCCGATCACCCTCTCCTAGCAGCCCTGCAGGAAGTTTCTGGAAAGGGCAGGCCCTTTGGCTCCCCTCGTGCACCCACCTCCTCCATCCGTCTGTCCTGGACAGGAGGGAAGTGGTGACCTGCTCCCATTCAGCCTCTTTTCTATCAAAGTTCTCATTTTCCCCAACACTTCATCTACTTTCCATTGCCCCCTCTGCTAGCTGTGGGAAAGCCCTCACTTTGAAATGGAATTCGATTTCACACCACGACAGGGCTGTCTTTCCAGCACAAAGAGGAGAAGAGAGAGGTGTAAAGGATGGATACGAGCAGGTGATGCAGGCTGACGCCTCAGCTGCAGCCACAGGACCAGTGAGGTCTCTCAGACAGCCTGGCCTGGCGCCATGGGCATGGCTGGATGCAGGCCCCATGTCCTCTGTGAGGCACCAGGGAGCAGACCTGGGTCTCAGAGAGTGCAGAGGAATCACATTTGTCATCCGCCAACTTTCCTTGACTCAAAGACCATTAGAGCATTCTTGGTCTTCTCCTTAATACAAGGAGCAATGTGCGACCTTAGATCTGGGAAAAAATTGAAAAAAAAAGTGGGGAGGTGACGTCATTTTTAAAAAATGAGCTTCCTGCTCGTTATGGCCATGGAGTGCTCCTCAGAGTCCCGGACCAAGCAGGGCCCCCGGCCCAGGACAGGTACTGGCAAGAGCAGGCCTGGCTGGACTGGCAGGGAGAGGAGGTGGTGACGTCCACACAGAGCCCCGGGCTGGCCTCGTTTCTGGCCTCTCCTGCCTTGCTGCACCTGTGGTGCCTGCCGCGTGCTGACTGCCACACAGTGCATTCTGCGCACCATTGAGGCAACTGTCAGTCACACACCCAGAGGCCGGCACATTACAGAAAAGGAAGTGGAGGCTCACAGGCAAGAAACACCATCCCCAATGCCAAGCAGGTTGTGGGTGGCAGGGTCTGGATGGAAGCAGGGTCCACTTGATCCCATGTCCACACCCCAAGCCCACATCCGCATCCCAGATTCCAAACCCACCAGAAGTCACACTAGATCAGCTCTGTAGGGGGCTGATTTGCTGGTGAAATGGCTGCCCTGAGACTGCAGTTGAGAGCCTGCTACGCTACACAGAGGCGTGCCTTCCCTCCAGAACCTGTGTCCTTGACTTGGCTTCCATCACACGGATGTGCCACTGTGAACTTCGTAGATAAGAACAGCAAGCCAGGCCAGGCGCCGTGGCTCATGCCTATAATCCCAGTACTTTGTGAGACCGAGGCAAGTGGATCACATGTGGCCAGGAGTTCAAGACCAGCCTGGCCAACATGGTGAAACCTCATCGCTACTAAAAATACAAAAAATTAGCTGGATGTGATGGTGCCGCCTATAGTCCCAGCTACTTGAGAGGCTGAGGCAAGAGAATCCCTTGAACCTGGGAGACAGAGGTTGCAGTGAGCAGAGGTCACACCGCTGCACTCCAGCCTGGGTGACAAAGCAAGACTCCATCTCAGGGGAGAAAAAAACAAAAAAGAAAGCCCAGCAAGTCAGAGGGTGCACAACAAACCCGCCTGCGAATGGCTTGAATCGCTCTATGTGGCTGGCCGCGCACGCCCTCTCAGTCCAGCCAAAGGACAGTGCCCTTCCTGACCCGTGTGACAGACACAATCACCCCA
>NW_016107942.1:687193-693641 GCF_001604975.1 Cebus imitator
GTCACAGACGCAGACCCCCCGTCAGATGGTGACTGACACAGACCCCAGAGAGTCCCTGACATCATCCTCTTGTGCATGTGAGAGTCTGCCCAGTGCACTGCTGGAGTCTGGTGCTTGAATGGACAGGCAGATAATTTCCTGCTGGGGAGCACTTTATCCAGTTCCAGGTGAACAGCCAGGTTGCGAAGGGGACAGAGCGATGAGTGAAAATGGCCACGTTGTGGTGGGGTGGGTCAGGGTAGCTGGGGAGAAGACAGAGGACGCTAGTCAGACCCAAAAGTGAAAGTCCTGCTGGCTCGACCTCACAGTGGGTCATGCGCTGCCACAGAAGATTTTAGGTACAAGAGTGACAGTATCAGTTTTCTTAAAGGATGACCATCTTGGCGGTGTCTGGTGGAGCAACAGAAGTGACAGCTGAAGGTGGTGGGGACTCTGTGAGCAGTAAATGCAGGAAAGGGAAGCCAAGAAACTCTTCATTTGAAGCTTAAAATAGGAGTTGCCAGAGGTGTTGGCCCAGGTCCCTCAGCAAGAAACAAGGCCTTGGGGTGCCTAACCCCCAACCCTGTGCCCCAGGGCTGTGGGGTCTATGAGTTCTGCAAGGGTTTCCAAAAATCCCTAAGAACTGGAACAAAGAGTGTTTGCTCCAAAACATGAAAGTAAAAAATCAAATTGATATTTGAATGTTTACAAACAGGATTTCCCATCTGTAAGCACAATGCAGCTCCACCCTTACATTCTTCCTACCAGTTTTACTTCACGTGGGCTACCGAGGCAACTCCACAGGTGGTGGGATTTGGATGGAGCCTCCAGAGGTCAGAGGTCTTGAAGCCTGAGAGACAGAGAGAAAACAGAGAAAGGGAAGAGAGAAGCAAGTGGCGGCAGAGGCGCTCTGCCGCGTCCTCCTCCTGTGACCCACTTTTTCCCAAGCTGAGGGTCATGGACTTTCTGTGCGCTGAGGCCTGGGGAAGTCAGAGTTCATTGGTCCTACCATGGTTTTTACGCCTACAAAGAACCTTTCACTTTGCCCTCAAACCAAATTGGTAACCTATTTTTGAAGACAGCTTCCTTTTTTTCCATTTCAGCAGAAACAAGCGAGGTAGCCGCTAGGGCTTGGACCTCTTCTTAGAGCTGCAGGTTTGGGCATGGGGGTGGGAAATGGAGGCCTCCGCTCATCCTTAGCACACAGGGACCTGTGTGGCTGGCAGTGCTCATTGTGCTAAGCTTTTTAGACAAATAGCTATTAAATATATAAACTGTTAAATACATACAAATCCCTTGTACCCAGTGACAATGATGAGACTCTCCCATAGTGTGCGTTCAGACAGAAGGGGCTGCTCCTGCTGCCCTACCCACAACACTCAGGTCAGCGGCCTGGAGATGAGGGCCTCTGGGCCTCCAGCTAAACGTCTGGGTATGCCTGGAGGTCAAGAACAACTGAGTTCATGGGTAGCCTAAGAAATGCTGAACAATTTTCTTAGAAAAATGATGGATATGATACAACATGCAGAATATCGGGCACATAGTGGGCACTCAAATATTTGTCGCATATTTGGATGAAGAGCAGAGCACTTGCATTTTTGTGTAATTTTTATCATCATATAATCAAAATCCAAAATTTGTAGCAACATCCACCAGGCAAAGAGCTCAATGGGCTTCCCCAAGCCCCCTTGCCACACCTGCTCCTGCTAGCCCCTGGCATTCAAGTGGCTTGTGGCCAGTACCCTCTCCCTCCCCTGGTGATGACCAGAAGACAGAAAAAGATGCAGGAAGGGGCTTCTCAGTGTGCTCTTGTCCATCCACAAATAGGCCAAAGGGTCCCTCCTCACCCCTGACCCTGCGTCTCTCACACCTTCAAGGCGGCACTGGGGGAGCTGCACTGGGGGAACTCCGCTGAGAGACTCGGAGACCCTTGCCCAGAGGAGCTGTGCTCACTCGCTCTGCGCTGCTGGGGCTGCCCCTCTCAGGAACCGTGAGTCAGGGTGCTCTTTCCTACACTTTCCTCTTTTGTCACCGATCTTCACAGGTCATGCTCCTTTATCACAACTAATAGTCTTGTGAAACAAAGCTTCTGAGAAATCATAGTAAAATTCTACAGATCTGGCCCTAAGACCTGGAAAGAACCTGAAGAATTGTGCTTTGAAGATCCAAGAAGGGAAAGCAGAAGAATGCCACCCAGGAACGCAGGAAAACAGGTGCACCTGGATAGCTGGGAAAGCCACACGCAGCGCTGCACAGGAGGAAATGCAGAAAGGACAGGCAGTCAGGTCCATGACATCACTGCCCACGACGAGCAAGAGAAGGAGGCAGCTCAGGACAGAGAGGCAGGAAGGGCAGGAGATGCAGGCAGGTGAAGTGAGACCAAGCCCCATCCCGTGGGACAGGCACACTTGACGCGAGAGGGGCTGAAGGAGGGCTTGGAAAAGAGGCTGTAGCGGTGCTGGCCCAGAGTGAGTGGCAAGGCCCATGGGGGCCCAGCGGTGCCTGGGGCTGGGGCCTGGGGACTGAGCTGGGGGTGCCTGGCCCAGCCTCCCAGTCAGGTGCAGAGCGGGGTGGAGGTGAATCTGAGTCAGGGAGCTGAAGGAAGTGGGACGGGGCTGAGGCTCCTAGAGAGGAAAAAAGCGTCCTCTGAGAGATGCTGCCACACATCCTCTGGAAAGTCACAGGTTAAAACTAGATCTGGTCACAAAGGTTATGACATTCCTTTTGGTGAAGGGAATGAGGTGCAGCTCTGTGAGGGGGTCTGGCTTGGGCCAGCTCCTCAGTGATGCAGGCTCCTGAGGTCCCGGCACCAGCCCTGACCGCTGCTGGCATCACAAAGCTGGTCACCCCATGGCTGCCCCGCAGAGAGGACAAGGCGGACAAATAGAACCCACAAGAGCAGATGAGCAGGTGGTCCCGCCACAGCCCCGGTCACCGAGACGGTCAAGGCCCAGGCCAGCTCCCTACCTTCCACCTCCCTGCAGCTGGCTATGGCCATAAGACAGCTCCACCAATGAACATCAACACCAGTGTTTTAGGACTTCGGGTGGCTTTTAAAAGTAGGCTGTGTGTATCATCCAACGCAGGAAGTCCTAAAAAGTGAGAGGGTAACAGGCACAGACCACAGAGCGCCCTTCAGCTCTTCCTCCCCCGGTGCCCCACCTTACATGTTCCTATCAAGGTACTCGAGTAATGCCCTAACCCAGCAGCCACTCCGAAATGCGATGATGAGTGCTGAGGGTTCAGGGAGTCAAAGTTGGAAAGGAGACGGAGCTTGGATCCCCAAGGGACCCGCATTTCTGCCTTGCGGCTGCTTGGGCTACAATCT
The DNA here is from genome assembly GCF_001604975.1 of Cebus imitator. NCBI lineage: Eukaryota > Metazoa > Chordata > Mammalia > Primates > Cebidae > Cebus > Cebus imitator. Next base: position 690,501 of record NW_016107942.1, read on the forward strand.
GGGCCTCCCACATAGGAGCTGCTCAAGAGCAAATCACTCAGCTCCCGCCTGCCTTCATAGTCTCTGAAATGGGGGCACCCAAGTGCCCATTGTGAGGGCAGGTGCCAGCGCCCTTTACAGAGAGGCTGGGTGTTGGCTGGGAGGGAGCTGCTCATGTGAGTGTTGACAAAACACTGCCCAGACCAGGGCTCTGAGGAGGACAGAAGGGGGGGAAAACTGAGGCAGAGGCCAGTGAGGGGGCAGTGATGGGGGGGCAGTGTTGTGCCACTGTGCCATAACCTTCCCTGACCCTGGTGGGCAGGCTCAGAGCTCACCAGGCCCCCCTCACTGGACCCTGGGAGTCCAGCTGAGCATCCGGCATGTTTGGAATGGAGGCTTCCACTCAGCGAACATTGCAAAGAACCTGGCCGTGCACACACTGTGGTGCAGGGATGGTGACCGCCACGCAGGTGTTAGCTGTTCACCAACAACTCAGTTCCAAAGGAGCCAGGGAACAAGGACTGAAGGGTGTTTTTGGGTTCCTTCCCTCACAAATCATCACCAGTATACTCACTGGAGCCCATGAATGGTTAAAAAACAAAGCTGTAAGAGAGAGAGGTTTCCACATAAAACAAAAGTAAGTGTTAAAGTGTGAAACAGGTTTGGCCCTCACCCATCCTCTCTGGGAGAGAGAGAGGATTTCCCCGCCCACACCCTGAGAACCCATCAACACCAAGAGGCCGGTCTGTGCTTCCCAGGGCTGGCTCCCTGGCTCGCCCCTTTGTGAGCTCAAGGATTAATGGAACTAAGCCATCAACACTTGGCTGAGAAGTAGCGCCTCTCCACCTTCTTCCCCCTCTGCTCACAAATGGCCCTGAGGAGTGTCAGAGATCAAAGGGGCCAGCGCCCTGGCCTGCTGCTGCTCAGCCCCATAACTGCCCTCAGAGGACAGGAATTCACACCTGCTGGGGGTGGAGGGAGCCCAAGCTCTGGAGGACTGTGTTGGCTGAGGCATCATTTGCAAAGGTGAGTGAGCTTGGACTTTCCCGGCCCCAAGCCCCTGTAGGGGTAACAAGATAAAAGGTGTCTCCCTTCCTACATTACAGAAGGCATCTGTGCAATTCACATCCCAGTGGGTTCTTTTTTCACAGTCCTTGGCTTGAGGTCTCTGATGCTGCTTTTCACAAGCTGGCTGGGTGTCTCCAAGGACCCAGAAGGGCCCCGGACCTCTCCCTTTTCTCACCAGCTCCCCCACTTGGCGAGGCTGCAAGCTGGATTCCCAGCTGTTGATCAGCCTTCACCAGGATGAGCCAGGTTGAAGGGTACAGAGGGAGGGGCTGCTGTTGGGAATGGGTGGAGACATCAAGATGCGAGAAACTGAAGCTAATAAGTGGCCGCACAGATCCAGAGGGATGTCTACAGCCAGCCGCGGCTCCTGAAAGTTTCCCGCTAAACTGGCTTTGCTTTAACGAGAGCTGCTGCACTGGCCGCCCCACGTGCACCTCTAACCCCTCATCTACGTGACACGAATGCACTCGCTGAAGGCCGTGACCAGGAGGCTAGCAGATGATTTTACGCTGACGTCACAACGCCTGCGGCTTGGCCACTGTCAGGGAACAACATTTTGTCTGAAACTCTTCCCATGATGTTTTGGAAGCCGTTTCTGCTCATGTTGGTGAATGTCGCTGCAGTAAAAGTCTGAGTAGCTGATATTCTGTTCCTCTCACAATTCTTTGGCTGTGTAAATCTCAGCCTCCTCACACAGCATATTCCAGGCACGCAGAGCCCTGCACCCTAAACCCTATAAAATTCCATTTCAGGAACAACTGGATTTTTGTCTACAAGAAGTTCTCTCAATAATAGCTGGTATATGAAGTAATGAGATGGTTGTTAATAGAAAAATATTTCCTAGAATAGATAATTTTGTATTCAAACATTTGTCAACATGAAAATTATGTTCACAGCATTGCAATGGGTCATTGCCTTCCTGACAGTTTTCCTAAAGCCCAAGTGATTCCCACACCATTTATCCTTTGTCTTGGCACATCAAAGAGTAGCATCTTAGTGCTCTCAGTCACAGTGACAAAGCTTTCAAGTAGGTCCGCCCTTTAGCTGTAGATGGAGCAGATGCCCCCTCTAGAAGATCTGCCTACATCTCATGGCCTGGAGCTGGGCTTCACTCTGCGGACAGGTGGAAGGAGAAAATGCAACCAGTTTCCAGAAGAGGCATAAGTTAGGGTGGCCAGGCTCTGACCCAGGTGCAGCCCGTGCTGCGACGGCAGAGCTGCTCTCCTCCACCCTCAGCCCCTACTGTGAGCCTTGCCCCGTAGCTGCTCCTGTGACACACAAGCGAATTAGCTAGTGTGAAGGGTGACCACCCTGGACTGAGGTTCTTGACGGACTCTGTCAACAGAGGTGCCGGCTGAAAGTGGGCTCTGGCCGTGGCACACTGGTACCACTGGGCACAAAACGAGACCCTGTTCATTTTGTGTCTACCAATGAGCAGCTGTCAGGCGACAGTGGCTTTTGGTCCCCGTGTCCTGTGAGACGGTTTCAAACAGGTGGTCTATACAGGTTTTAAAAATTCCCTATCCCATTACTGGTTCCCAGAGCTATCCAATTCCCCTTCCTTCTTCTGGCAAGAATGTTGTTATGAACAGAAACCCTGAGCTGGAGGGTGCTTCTTCTTTCTTTCTTTCTTCCATGTTATTCCTCAGCCTCCTCAGAAGACCCACAACCAAACACAGGAGTCGTCTTCCCTTTTGGGGCTGAGTTTCCCCAGAAAGGCTCAGAGTGGCTGACCAGCTTCTGTGGATACAGATGGGTGCCCACAGCCATGTCAGCAAATGCCAATGCTTTTCAGCATTTTTTCAGCAAATAAAGCCAAAGGGATGACTGACAATGGCTTTGGGGCTGCAGTATGTCTATGCTGGGTGACACTGTCTGGGGACACAGCCCTTTCAAAGTAGCCTGTCATGTAGCCTTTCAAATATAAGCTACATGACACTCTATTCAAAGTGTCATGTAGCTTATATTTATTTAAATGTGTTAAAACTTGTCTTCTTTGGAGACGTTTTAACATAGACAAGGCCATTGGACTTGGAGAAGAACATGCAGGCCATCTGGTCTAGTGTTCTAGCCGGGGTGCCATGGAATCTCCCA
>NW_016107942.1:694521-720496 GCF_001604975.1 Cebus imitator
TTGGGGCAGGGTGGCGGTACGGAATCTCCTGTGTGCTCTGAGACCTGTTGGGAGGAGGTCTTGACGTGTGTTTGATGGAGTGTATGTTGTTTGCCGAGAGGTGATGGCAAGGAACACGAAGCCATCCCCAGGCAGGAAACTGCTAGAATAAGTAAACAGTATGTACCGGTCATGCACTAATTAAACCAACTCCCAAAACACAGGATATGTGACCTTGTCCCCCTTGCTGACTCGCAAAGAGTGATTTTTCGCTTATTTCTGTCTCAGTAGTGAACAGGCAGTATCTGCCTGTGGAGTCTATCTTTATTCTATGAAGAGCACTGAGCACCTGCTTATTAAAAATAATCTCTTGTTCACAAAGAATAAATACATGGGTCAGAGTTTGCTCTGGGCTGTCAGCTGGGAAATGCTGGCAGACCCCTGGCATCCCACGCTGATCCCACTTTTACACCCTATTCTTGTTTCTGTTTCTTAATTCCTTCAGCGCCACCTGGGTTGGGGTCTCTATGACTGAGCTGGTCTCGGCAGAGACCATTCATGTGCTATGGCCTCAGGGGAGCCATGGAATCTCCTGTGTGCTCTGAGACCAGTGACACGCTATGAACTCAGGCGCAGTTCTGACTCGGTCAGCCTGGGGGACTGGTAATGTGCACTCTTAAAAAGGCATCAGGATTGATTCTAACCTGTGGCCATGTTGAGAATTATTGTGCAAATAAAAAGCAGAAGCCAAGGTATTTGTTCAAACGTGTTTTGTGACATATTTGGGGGATGTAACCCTTGGAAAATGGCAGTCACCCTGGGATTCCTGGACTGGTAGCTATGGGACCTCCTACACGCCAAAAGTGCAGCCCCAGACTCCCCAGGTAAAATCAAGGGCTCTGCTAGCTATTCCCCAGGTTACGTAAAATGCACCTTGCTTCCTGACTGATTTGGGGTGTTCGTTCACTGCAATATAAGAAGCACATTAAGTAATGTTCATGCCTGGTCTTCTGGGAAATACTATATTTTATGTGTGCATATATACAAATCCTACTACCTGTGTTCAGGAAGGGGAAGGGAGAGGGATCTCCCCAGGCAGGCAGACAGAGGCCCGTGCCGCACGTGACGGGACACCAGCTTCTGTGCTCTAAGCAGGAGACGCTCTCTCTACCCTGGAAGATACGATAAATGCGTTGCTTTTAAAATGGGTCACCCACACGCCCTCTTCATGCCTCCATGCTGTAAGCACCTCTAACCAGCTGTGTTTGTCTCAAGCCAAGAACTGAGACATAGTTTCAAGACCAGACCTCTTGGTTGGGACCTAGAATGTCAGCTCCCACAGCCACTTAATCCCTAATCATTGGCCGTCCTGAATTAAGCCTTCAAATCAGCCACATGAATTTGCTTGATATTATTATTATTATCAGCCAATACTTGAAAAATTTAGATATCACTGAAAAGAAGTTGGGGGATTGACAGAATAAAAGCTCATTTCATGAAAGAATAAAAGCTCTTCTTTACTTCTGTGGTCCAGAATGCCAGGTTGTGAGGACCCCAGGCAAGATTTTGGTGATCTGAAGTCAGGAAGCCCGCTCTTCAATGAATTGTCATTGACTACAGTCAGAGAATACATCAAGAAGTGCCTATGAGCCTCAATAGCAACGAGACCACATTAATCAACTCCCCGGAACATGACTCTGCAATCATTCTGTTTTATCTAAGAAAAGAGACCAAAATGTAATGTGCATTGCTATTTATCCTCCCACATACAACAGCACTCCTATTATGGTAGGTCTGGGAGGTGCTGGTTTCCTCATGCCTTCTATGTGGTAGCATCTTCCAGTTCATCCGCTCCTTGCCGCACACTGCTCTTCTGGGCCTGCCTGTTCATTTATGTGGGATTTTATGGCATGTCTTGGCAAACATGAGGATAGAATTTGGCCTTGTCTTGCCCCACACAGCTCAGGTGCTGGGCAGGTTGGTGTTGGTTCCTGCAGGCCCTGCCTCTTGTGGCTGTCTGACCTGGGCCGACATGGAGGACCTTGACCATGCTGGTGCAAAACTGTCTAAAGTCACTTCCAACCAGACCTGAACTCTTCCTTCAGCAGCCCTTTCCCACCTTCCTCAATGGGAAAAGCCAGCATCCTCTAAAGGTAGACCAGTCTCTCTTTTAGAGAAGAGAGTGGGGAAATTAACCCTTCCGTTGGATTTGACAGACAGAGGGTCATTTGTTTCTCCTTTTTTGCCGTAAATTTTTTAAGGTTGAGGAAAAGCTCTTGTGTGCCCCAGGCATCCTCCTGTGAGGTCCATGGGCTGGGATGGCAGGTAAGCTAGTACCTGGGACTCTGTGTGTGTCCTAGAGACATATTCACACATATACCCTGGAGCCATGAAAAACAGTCCTGTCCCCACTACCTCTCTGCAAAAAAAGAAGAAATCCAACAATAAGACCAACGAGAGTATTTGCAGCTGGATCAACAGCTTGTTTCCTAGTTAGAAAGTCTCGAGGAAACTCAGCAGAAAGACCTGGAGGGAAGAAGCAGGCCCCTAGCCCTGAGTCAGCGAAAGAGAGGAGGAGGAGAGGGACAAACAACTGAAGTCTTAGATAAATTCATGGTTTTCCCAAAGCCTCCTAGAAGACAGCAGTGACCGAAAGTGCATTCCCGCTGAGCAGGGCCCCAGAACAGGACCGTCAGCCAGCCTCCTGTTCTTCCTGGCAGAGTCTCTCCACCCGGACGCTGGGCTCACAGAATGCACTCACAAGCTGAGGCAGCCCCACCAGGCCCTTAGGCTCTAAGCAATCACCTCCACTGACTTCTGCTTCAAAAACGTTCGTGCTCTAAAACTTAGAGCCACTTATTCTGGAAGACCTCCAAAATATCTCAGAAAAGGTTCAGAGCCAGGGCCTCTGAGTACCTTGGTGGCTAGCACTTGCCAGGACTTGGCTCACCCACCTCTAAAGTGGCAGGAGCACACTGACCCAGAGCCACACAGGCACAGCTTCCCTGCTGTGTGTCAAGCATGGATCTCCTCCCACACCCAGCAACCACAGGCATCTGGCTGCTGAATCATGGAATGGCTTAACTTAGTTACATCCCAAATAGCTGGGTGCTCCCCTAACAGGATATCATATGAACTTCAATACGGCAATGGTTCCTCCCATAGTCAGAGCCCAGGAATCAAACGAGAGACATGAAACTGGTCTGCCTCACTGCAGAATCTAATAACCCATGTGAGGACCTTTGCTGTATATCCCCTTAACTTTAGGCTGTGCCGATGTAGAGGTTTTGGTTCTCAAAAGAAGACATAATTGTTCTAATGAATTGAAGTTGAAACTGCCACCTGGTCATTTCACGCTCCTCATGCTACCGAATCAACAGACAAAGAAAGGGGTTACTGTGTGCGCTGGGATGATTGATCCCAGTTACCCGAGGGAAATTGGATCGCTGCTATGAAAGGACAGAATAGAGACCATGCCTGGAATTCAGGGATATTTCCAGATCCAAGTAAAGATGAACGGAAAATTAAGCAACGTGCCAAAGATAAAATCACAATAGATTCAGATCCTTCAGAAATAAAGGCTTGGGTTACCTCACAATGTAAAAAAACTCCATCAAGATGAGACAATAGATAAGGGCAAATGAAATCCAGGGAAACAAAAGCAGGAAAATGAAATTATTATGAAAAAAAAAAAAGAATCTCGGTACAGACCTTCTACCTTTCACAAAATTAACTCAAAATAGATTATAGACCTAACCCTAAACAAAGGCCGGGTGTGGTGGCTCATGCCTGTAATCCTAGCACTTTGGAAGGCCAAGACAGGTGGATTGCCCAAGCTCAGGAATTTGAGACCAAACTGGGCAACATGGTAAACCCTGTCTCTACTAAAATACAAAAAAAAAAAAAAAAATAGCCGGGCATGGCGGTGTGCCCCTGTAATCCCAGCTACTCGGGAGGCAGAAGCAGGACAATCACTTGTACCTGGGAGGTGGAGGTTGCAGTGAGCCGAGATCAAGCCATTGCAACAGAGCAAGACTCCATCTCAAAAGCAAAACAAAACAAAACAAAACAAAAACACAAAACACAGCTTCTAGACGATAATGTAGGGGGAAATACTGAGCCCTCAGGCTTGGCAATGAGTTTGTAAATACACCATAATAATGATCCATGAAATGAAATATTGTTAAGTTGGACTTCACTAAAATTAGAAGCGTCTGTCAAAGACATTGTCAACAGAATGAAAAGACAGGCAATGGACCAGGAGAAAATGTTTGCAAAACACATATATGGCAAAGGGCTTGCATGTAATGTATACAAATAACTCTTAAAACTCAACAATTAAAAAATAACCTTGTTAAAAGTGGGGAAAATATCTGAACAAACCCCTCACTAAAGAGATACACAGATGACAAGTAAGTATATAAGAGACACACCCAGGGTTTGAGGATTCAGTGAGCCATGATTATACCATTGCACTGAAGACCATGTCTCCAAAAAACAAACACACAAACAAAAAGCCAAAAAAAAAATAAAAATAAAAATAAAAGATGCTTAATGAATAACATAAGTCATTAGGGACTTGCAAATTAAAGCAATGAAATACTGCTACATACCTATTAGAATGGCCACAATCTTTTAAAATGACATCAAATGACGGTGAGGATGTGGAGAAAACGGAGCTGTCATTCATTGTTGGTGGGAATGCAAAATGGTACAGCCACTTGCAAAGATATAGCAGTTTCTTACAAAACTAAATGTTGTCTTAACATACAATCTGGCAATCATGCTCCTAGGTATTTACTCAAATGAGTTGAAAAATATGTCCACACAAAAACCTTCATACAAAGGTTTAGCAGCTTTATTCATAAGTACCAAAAACTGTCCTTCAGTACGCTAGTAGGTAAATAAACTGTGGTATATCCAGAAAATAAAATATTACTCAGTCATAAGAGGAAATGAGCTATGAAGCCATGAAGACAGGGCAAAACTTTAAATTCACATCACTAAGTAAAAGAAGCCAGCCTGGAAAGACTACATCCTGTATGGTTCCAATTACATGACAATCTGTAAAAGACAAAACTATGGAGATCATAAAAAGAGCAGTGGTTTCTAGAGGTTGTGAGAAGGAGGGAAAAAATAGGCACAGCACAGGGGAGTTTTAAGGCAGTGAAGTTATTCCATATGGTTCCATCATGATAGATACACGATATTCCTCAAAACCCACAGAAATGTTCAACACCACGAGTGAGCCCTACTGTAAAGTATGGACTTTAGTTAATAATAATAATGTACCAACGTGGTTTATCAATTGGAACAAATGTACCACACTAATGCAAAATGTTGATAATAACAGAAAATACGTGTGGAGAGACGGGAGTGTGTAATGTGATAACTTTCTGCATACAGTTCAATTTTACTATAAGTCTAAAATTGTTGTTTTAAAATAGTCTATTAGCTGGGTCCGGTGCCTCACACCTGTACTTTGGGAGGCTGAGGCGGGTGGATCATCTGAGGTCAGGAGTTCAAGAACAGCCTAGCCAACATAGTGAAACCCCGTCTCTACTGAAAACACAAAAAATTAGCCAGGCATGGTGGTGCACACCTGTAATCCCAGCTACTCAGGAGCCTGAGGTAGGAGAATTCCTTGAACCTGAGAGGCGGAGTTTGCAGTGAGCCAAGATTGAGCCACTGCACTCCAGCCTGGGTGACAGAGCAAGATTCAGTCTCAAAAAAAAAAGTCTATCAATTTAAAGTAATGAATAATGCATCAGTAGGCTGTAGAAAAATTCTCAAATCTGATGAAAACTATAAACCATGGATTCAAAAAACAACACAACTCAAGCACAAGAAACACAAACAAAATAAACCATAGTACATTATAAATTGCTTAAAACCAATAATAAAAAGAGAACTCAAAAAGCCGTCAGGAAACACACATAATGTGCAAAGGAACAAATTAGAATGACAGCCAACTCCTCGTCAGAAATAATGCAAGGCAGAAGGCAGCTGATCAACATTTTTTAAAGTACAGACAGAACAACGTTGCCAACCTAGAATTCCATGCCTAGCAAAAATACCTTTCAGAAACAAAGTAAAGATTTTTTAAATGTATAGAGGTTGAAGGAACTATCCCCAGCAGGCCTGCTCTATAAAATTGGTGAATATATATAATATATATTTTAATTATATATATATATTTTTAATTATATATATATATATATATACACATATATATGTATATGTATTTTTTTGAGACATAGTCTCACTTTGTCACCCAGGCTGGAGTGTGTGCGCCACCATGCGAGGATAATTTTTACATTTTTAGTGGAAGCGGAGTTTCACCACGTTGGCCAGGCTGGTCTCAAACTTCTGACCTCAAGTGATCCACCCACCTCGCCCTCCCAAAGTGCTGGGATTACAGGCTTGAGCTACCACGCCTGGCTACCTTCAATATTTTTAACACACATATAATCATATACAAACATAGGTACAGAGACATATTTGGTCTTTTGGGTCACTGTTTAACAGCAATGTAATCATTTTATCACTTTTCTGAATATTGCTTTTCTCATTCATAAGACCTAATGGACATCCCTTGATGTCAATGATTTCATAGATATACAATACTCTGTGATACATATATTCCATAAATTACTTAGTTCCTATTTAAAAAGAACATTATTGAGGTCATCTGTGGCCTGGAGATAAGGCACGGGTTGTATAAGGCCACGGCATAGGAGCTTTGCATTTTCATCCTTGTTGGTTATGTGTATGTTTGTACATATTAGTTTCCTTGACTCTTTTCTCCTATTGTTTTATGTAATAATCAGTGATTGTGGTTTACAATGTAGTTTTTAGATTTAGAACATTTAGGTGGAATTTTGCTTGGATTCAAGTGAGACTTTACATCACACTGAGATGGATACAACAACTAATGGAACTTTCGTTTCACCTTTCTGGGTGAGAGCAACATCATTGGTACAAATTATGGCTGCATCTTATTGGAAATAAGCATGAGGTTGTTTCCTGTGGCAGTGTAAATACTGGTAAAGGGAATCAGTGGCAGTGCGTGGCAGGACTGTGCCTCCTGTTTACCTTAGTTTCTCAACTAATTTTCTACGTTCTGTTCCGTAATGCTGGGGCTAAGACTGCATTTCTCAGCCTAGTTTGTGTTGCTGTAACAGACTATCTGAGACTGGGTAATTCATAATGAACAGAAATTCATTTTCTTACCGTTATGGAGGCTGGGGAGTCCCAGCTCAAGGCAACAGCATTTGGCAAGGGTCCTGTTGCTGTGCCATTGAATGAGAGAGGGGAGACAGGCTGGGAAGGGAGGCAGGGCACACTCAAGAGGGTCAAGCTTGCACTTTCATCACAGCATTAATTCCACCCAGGAGGTCAGACTCCTCATGGCCTGATCATCCCCAAAGTTGCCACTTCTTAACACTGTCACACTGGCAGTTCAGTTTTGCACAACTTTTGGAGGGGACAAACACTCAAACCACAGCACTCTGCAAACTGCACCTGCCAGATAGCTGCCTTCTTATTACTTGCATTTCCCTGGATAGCAGGCTTCTTAGTAGGTTCTGCCAATGAGAGCTCCTAGGAGTTTGAAAGATGAAAGCAGAGGAACGACTTCCTCCTGTTTTCCTGTGTCTGTCGGTTTGCACCAGTCCGAGTTTAGTCCCACCCACTTCCCCCGCTCATGCTGAGCAGACCTGCAAGGTACCTGCTCTGGGCACTGCTTGCCTTAGATTCTGGTACCTTTACCTCTCTTTTCTGCACCACCACCCCCAGCCGTGGAGTGGCAGCTACTTTAGTTCCTTAATCTCTGGGTTGTTTAGCCTCCCATTTTGCCCTTCCAGCCTTCCAACACCTATGTAACCAATTTATCTGGTTGATTCCCTCTGTTTGAATTACCAGTGCAGTTTTTACTAGACCCTGACTGACACAAATCCCATCTCACCATGTGAGTCTTAGAGTCTGAGTAACATAAACCTACCTAACACACCTGACATCACAACCTCAAATAGGGAGCTAAAAATCAGTTAGCATAGTCCTCCAGTCTATAGATAAAGTGAAAAGAGAATGCTCAAGCAATCCCCATAACAAACAGCTCATGCCTTCCTAGCCCAGTACTGATTGCAGTGGAATTGCTTTGCTGAGTACCTCCTGAACATCAGCTACCACCTGGCAGTTAAATTCACACAGAGAATGTGAGTGTAGAAGCTCTGCCATCCCTGCCTGCCTTCAAGGTGCTTTTCACAGGGGAGGTCAATATTCTCCAATGTGGGACAGGTGCATGACAGTTATATGCAAAATAATTTGAGAGGAAGAGGAAGAAAAGATTTTAAATTGCTCTTCCCTGTACTCACTGTCAGCACTCACCACCACTTGCATACTATGCATTTGTTTACTGCAGTTAAAATGTGAACTCCACGAAGGAGCCTGTTTCATCTGTTTCATTCACTAAATAATTCCCAGTACCTAGCAGAGTGACCAACATATGGTAGGTACTGAATACAAAGTTTCAAATGAATGAATGAAATTATCAAACAAGTGAACAAAAAGATATGCTTGAAGATGCTTTGTATAATATTAATAACATATCAATAAAGTGTGAACAATTTAAATAACAATATAGGATAGATTGCTTAACCTTTGGAAACATTTTGAACCATGATCCATTAAAAATAAAACTCTGGGTGGCTCATGTCTGTAATCCCAGCCTTTGGGAGGCTGAAACAGGTGGATCCCTTGAACCCCAGAGTTTAAGATCATCCTGGGCAACATGGTGAAACTCTGACTCTACAAAAAGATAATAAAGATTAGCCTGGCATAGTGGCATAGTGGCATGCACTCATAGTCCCAGCTACTCCAGGTACTCAGAAGGCTGAGGTGGGAAAATCACTTGAGCCTGGAATGTCAAAGCTGCAATGAGCTATGATTGAGCCACTGCACTCCAGCCTAGGCAACAGAGTGAGACTCTGTCTCAAAAATAAATAAACAAAACTCTAACAGTGTGCTTGTGCACATAAAGTTATTCATGATGTAACATTTTCTTTTTTCTTTTTTTTGAAACAGGGTCTTGCTCTGTAGCCCAGGCTAGAGTGCAGTAGTGCCATCTCGGCTCACTGCAATCTCTGCCTCCTGGGCTTGAGCAGTTCTCGTGCCTCAGCCTCCCGAGTAGCTGGGACTACAGACACATGCAACCACACCTGGCTAATTTTTGCATTTTTTGGTAGAGACAATGTTTCATCATTTTTCCCTGGCTGGTCTGGAACTCACGAGCCCAAGAGTTCCGCCTGTCTTGGCCTCCCAAAATGTTAGGATTACAGGTGTGAGCAACTATGCCCAGCTGACGTAGAATTATTAAATAAATAAAAGAAGCTCAAAACAAAAGTTTGCTGTTCAACGTTCATTCCTGTCTTCTGAATAGCACCCAAACTTGTTTCTAAGGATCGTCTCTTTCCATCTTCAGCATATGGCTTTCAGGGGTTTTAGCTCCTGGGGACCATCCATCTCCTCACATAGCCAGTCAGTACATCCCATCCAGCTGGCCACATCTATGGCCACGGCACCCAATTACAAAAAATAAGATTGTGACTGGGTGCAGTGTCTCATGCCTATAATCCCAACACTTTGGGAGGCTGAGGCAGGCAAATCACCTGAGGTCAGCAGTTTGAGACCAGCCTGGACAACATGGCGAAACCCCATCTCTACAAAAAGTTCAAAAATTAACATGGTGGTACACGCCTGTAATCCCAGCTACTTGGGAGGCTGAGGCAGGAGAATCCCTTGAACACAGGAGGTGGCAGTCACAGTGAGCCGAGATCATGCCATTGTACTCCAGCCTGAGCAACAAGAGCAAGGCTCCATCTCAAAAAAAAAAAAAAAAAAAGACCGTAAGAGAGTTTCCTGAGGCTTCTGTAAAAAAGAAAATTTTATTTTCTTCTTAAGGAGCCACGCAGTAAGACCCTTTCTCTTGCCCCGAGTGGTACAGCATGATGACAGGTCACTTTGCTGCCACATGTGGTGGAGGATGGGGACAATGGGCCCTACAGCTCAGAGAGCAGAGTGAAGAGAAAGAGACCAACTCATTCAAACCACGTATTCAAGTCTCCCAGAAGGCAACCCTGCTCTGGAGTTTCAGTTTGGTAAGCTTATGCATTCTGTTATTGCTTAGGTCCAGACAATTTGGGTTTTCTGTCATTTGGGATTAAAGGAGTCTGGACTATATGCAAAGCATGATTCCAACTTTGTTTTCTAAACATATTTTAAATATACAATCAAAATTTTAGAAGAATCATCAAAACCCACTATTTTCACCTACCAATCCTCTCCTCAATGTCTCCAAACAGGACTTTTTACTTTCATTCCTCCAAGAAACAGCTCTGATAGCCAGTGAGATTCATTTATACAAGAATGGAGAGAGAGTTTCCAGAAAAATCCTGCAGGAGATCACAGTGGCCTGTGGCGGCATGGTTGTGGTGGATGGGTGTGAGAGAGTGACAGGGAGTGTATGTGAGTGTGCAGAAAAGGTCAGAAAGAACGTGGAGGAAAAGGTTCAGAGTGGTTGTCTCCGGTTCGTATATTGCTTTTTTTTCTTTTTATTTATTTGTATATTCTTAACTTTCTAGAATAAACTTGTATATGATATCAATATAATTTTAATCTCAACCCAAGATGATATTGTAACTTTGAGTTCCTAATTCTGTTTGCTTAAGATGCAAATTCTTGGAAGTTACAAGATGACACTGACTGGGGGATTTTGTTAAATAGAATGAACAAAGCAAGAACCCAGACTCTAATTCCAGGTTTTCTGTTCCACTCTAGCTTCAGACTTTATGCCTAATTTTTAATAATGTGAACATCTGAACACACCAGAAATGATAATAAGAACCACAGAGAAAGAAGTCTCCTTTAAAAGAATGACAATATTTTCTCTATCAGAAATAGGAGCATGCGGCCTCACCAGTATTATGGCACTTGCTGAAGTCACGAGGAAAGACCCTCCACGCGAGGGCTGGCCCATACTATCTGCACAAGCTTCCTGGCCGCGGCCCCATGTTTGGGGTGTGCCAGGAGAGAGTGAGGGGTTCCAAGGGAAGGCCGGAGGTGCTGGGGGATCTCAGGCATCATAAGAAACAATGACAACACGGATGTGCAGAAATCAATAAGCCGAGACTCACTCAGGAGGCTTTGAGAAGCAGTCGGTGCCTGTGGACCAGGCTGAACATCTGTCAGGCAAACAAAAAGCAGACTGAGAAGAACAAAGGGGAGAGGGATTATTTTCACTCAAGTTCTTCTTCAGGCTCAGCAGGTGACATCCAAGCTGCTTGGCCTGCCTTCCTTCAGACACTGAAACTCCACGGATGGTATGCTGCCCAGAAAACCCCAGACCGGCAACCGCAGCACAAAAGAAGGAGGAAGAAAACAAAGTGCAGATGGGAAATTCAGGCAGAGCCACACGGCGGTGATGTCAGAACTGCCCACACGCTCGCTGATTCCACAGAGCCATTTTGTCTGCATGGCAGAACCACTGATCTCCAAGGGGCTTATAATACCAGTTCATGGAACTCTTACTCCACCCCTTTTCTATTCTTAAGGCCAGAAGTTGGGGAAAAGGAGGAAAGGAGAAGCCATGGGTTTTGCAGAACATACAGAGCTCAGAGAGAGCCAGAACCCAGGCCCAGAGCACAGCAATTAGTAACAAAAACAGCTCACAGTGGGGAAGCCCACGCCGCGCTACATGCCAGCTTCTCCTACGGCCTTTAGTCTTCACCCAGCTGCTATGAGGTGGAATTCTGCTATTATCAAGACCTCTGTGCACATTAGAGACACAAGGTGTCCCCTGGGGTTGGGACTGGGGGTGCCACACATCTTCCCTGTTCAACAGATGACAAGATTGAGTCACGAAGCAGCTCAGGAATTAGCCCAAGTTCCCACAGCAGGTATGTGCCTAGGTCATATTGCATTACAATCCTACCAAGAAAGTAAAAATCACCAAATAACATCAATTAAGTGGCTTGGGGGTCAAGTCTTCTTGGGTTAAGTTTAGACATACACATCACCATGATTTTTAAATATGTCCACAGATTCTTTGACATTCCTCCCACCCCTGCTCACTTTCTTGGGTCACTTGCTTTGGGGGAACCCAGTTGCCATGTTGTGAGGGCACTCAAGCAGCACTATGGAGAGTCCCTGTGGTGAGGATCTGAGACCTCCCCACCCAACAGCCAACAGCAACCAGCCAGGCAAGGGATTCAGCCATTTTAGAAGCAGATCTTCCAACCAAGTCAAGATCAAGGTCAAGTCTTCAGATGACTTCAGCCTCAGCTTCATGGCAATGTCCTAAGAGACCCTGAGCCTGAACCACTTAGCAAAACTACACTTACAGACTGGTTTAGAGGATAACCATTTATTGATCAAACCAAATTTGAGGGGGTAATTTGTCATGCATCAACAGATAACTAAGACATCCACCTTTATCTACCTTATTCCTATTATGAGACATCACAATGGCCCAAGGCTGAAATTTAACGTAAATGCCCTTTCCCTTTCGGTGAAACAGGAGACTCACAGGCATTGTGGAATGACAAAGTTGTTCCCCAATCTCATGTTGCTCTCCCAGGGCACAGCTGGACTGACTTTCTCAGCCCCCTTGCAGTGGGTGCAATGGGACTGAGGTATGGCCAGTGGAATATAGGCCAAAATGGGTAGACTGCATCCAAGCCTGACTAAACCTTCTCAGAATGTGCCCCAGAATTCACATGTTGAGGCCTAATCTTCCAGTGTGACCATGTTTGGATATAGGGCTATTAGGAGGTAAAGTTAAATGAGGTCATAAGAATAGGGCCCTGAGCCAGTAGGATTGGTGGCCTTACAGAAGAGGAAGAGAAATCTTTCTCAGGGCACAGTAAGAAGGCAGCCATCTGCAACCCAAGGAGAGAGGCTTCCCCAGAGCCTGACCCTGCTGATGCCTTGATTTCAGACTTCCAGCCTCCAGAACTGGGAGAAAACAAATTCCTGTTGTTTAAGTCACCCAGTCTATGGTATTTTGTTATGGAGCCCGAGCAGACTAAGGCAGATTTTCCATATTCTTCCCTCTTTTCCAATCTGCATGCTGGATATTGAGACTCAAGACAACCTTGGAAATCACACCTGGAAGGTGGCAGAACCTCCGTCAGCTTGGTGCCTGAATGTCTACGTGGAGCAGAGACCTTCCACCGCCACTGTTATAACCACCCATCAGGAACACCTATCATAAACCTCTTTCATGTTTGCCACTGAAATTTCAGGTTTGTTCTTTATGGCAGCTAGTATTCTGTAACTAATACATGTTACATTCATTGTGTTAATTGTATCAGAGTTTCTTTGTATGTATGCTAACATTAGGGAATCCCTATTTTATTAATTTATTTTACTAGTCTGTAATTTCAGCTCCTGCAGACTAACTCAGAAAACAATGCTATACCACTGCTGTGGGTGAGGACCAGTTTCCTGTTCAGGATAATGCATTCCAGTGCCTATATGAGCCCAGGGCTGGCTCTGAAGGATGCCATCAGACAACTCTTATTCACAGGGTGGGAAATCTTCACTTTTCAGTAAAATATTTGCATGCCGGGTGAGAGGCAAGGCACATACAGGTTCTCTAGTAACGACCAGGTGCGCTTTCTGGCAGTGACGGAGTACTAGGTGTTCTAGTAATGCTTGCTGTGCCTTCTCCCTTTTTCTGAAAAATGTTAATCTCCTACATCCTGGACACATTAACATACTGTCCAAAATTCCTAAGGGGAATAAAACTTTCTTTCCCTGTCATTGGGAAAGCCAAATTCTCCCATAGAATTCAGTGTAGTATTTGCTTACATGGATTACCGTGGTTACCATTTCCTAATCCCTAACCTGCAGGCCAAAAATTCAGGTGTATATGAATGCATTACTTGACTTACATGCCTCTGTTTTGTTTTTTGTTTTTTTTTTTGAGATAGAGTTTCACTCTGTCACTCAGGCTGGAGTACAGTAGTACAATCCCAGCTCACTGCAACCTCCGCCTCCCAGGTTCAAGCAATTCTCCTTCCTCAGCCTCCTGAGTAGCTGGGACTACAGGTGTGTACCACCATGCCCAGCTAATTTTTCTATTTTAGTAAAGACATGGTTTTGCCATATTGGTCAGGCTGGTCTCAAACTCCTGAACTCGGGTGATCTGCCTGCCTTGGCCTCACAAAGTGCTGGGATTACAGGCCTGAGCCACTGTGCCTGGCCAGTTTTCTCATCTGTACAGTGGACACAATGATAGTCTCTACCTCAAAGGAGTGTTGTGAAGATCTGGTTGGATAACGTGACAATCATGGATGATAGTGACCAATGTACAATATCAGTAAGTCACGACTATTAACATCACTGTGGTGATAGCGAAGGTGATTGCTGCTACCTCTGCCAAGGCATAAAAGATCCCGGCCTCTGGGAAGAGTCCTGCATTTCATTCTCTTTTCTGGAGGAGCTCCCAGGGCAGCCCTATAACTTGGGCATTGGGTGCAGTTGGCCCATGCCTTCTTGCAGTTCTCTACCTGGCTACTGGTTCTACTGGCCACCTCAGACCTCTACTCCGTAACAGCACAGCCACCCTATCCTGGCAGACAGGCCACGCACAAACAGGGCCCCAAGGGGCCCAGAGGGGATAGGGCGCTGTAAGGCTCACTTTCTTACCAGATGAGAGTTTTGAGTCCAAGTCAATGGGCTGTGCTGCAGAAACTTGTGGGGCTCCTTTGTCTAGAGTCATTCACCTGAGCAGCCTCCCTGGTCCCATGAAGGCATCACTCTGTTACCCACCCTTGATTCCTAGCCCTGCTCCTAGTGCCTATTTCTAATGAGGACCAGGAGGTGGGGAGGAGAGGAGGGTGGGGAAGATGGTGGACAATTTGAGGCCCGAGGCCCCAGGATCTCAGATTCCATGAAAGGCGGATTTGCAGCTGCTCCTCTTACCCACCCCTGCCAATCACCACATCCTGCAGGTCTGCCTCCTAAACACCTCCCAACTTACCACTTCTCTCCACCACAACTCTCTTTTTAATATTTATTTATTTATTTTGAGACAGGTCTCACTCTGGTGCCCAGGCTGGAGTGCAATGGTGCCATCTTGGCTCACTGCAACCTCCGTCTCCTGGGTTCAAGCAATTCTCCTGTCTCAGCCTCCCCAGTAGCTGGGATTACAGGTGCATGCCACCATGCCCGGCTGGTCCTGAATTCCTGACCTCGAGTGATCTGCCCAGCTTGACCTCCTGAAGTACTAGGATTATAGGCGTGAACCACCATGCCCGGCCTCTTTTCTAGAACCCAGCCTTGGCTCTGACCTGATCTCTCTTCTTCCAGTTGAACTTGAAGAGCTGCTGGAATGACTGATCACTCACAAGTCTTGCCACTCATCCCTTAGTTAAAATGCTTGGTTGGCCTCCTGAAGCCTTCAAAATGAAGTCCAGGCCTCTCCATCTGCCCTCTCCTCATTCTTCTTTGCAAAATGTTACTGATCTTCCCACAGCTAGGGGAGCTTCCAGCTGCCACACCAAGGCCACACGTGCTGCTGGACATAGAGGTTGCCAGACCGCTGCTCCTGCCTGCTGCTTTTTCAGTCTCTCCTGCTAAGCCCCAGATGCTGGTGTGCCCAGGTTCTTCATGGCTCATCTCTCTTCCCCAGGAATTTCACCCAGACCCATGCTTCGAATTCACAACAACTCAGCACTTAAATGGCTGTTACCAGTCTATTAATCTGCCATTTGCTTTTTCATTCATTTATTAAATAAATCACCAAAGATTTATTGGGTTTCTTGCATACCTGGAAAGAAAGGGTAGGGAAAAATGGCCAGATATAAAGTATTGGATAGTCTAATGAAGAGATCAGAACAAGCACATAAACACAGCAAAAAGACACTAAATGCTATAGGCAAGATATAAACTATCGGTGGGAGTCGGGAGAAGGCAGAAGTTGCTTTATCAGTACTATCAGGAAAGGTTTCTTGAAGAGGGAATTTCATTCACTCAACACAAATTTATTGGGCACACACTATGTCTCAGGCACATAGGCATTTGGGAGGGACCCAAAAGGGTGAATAGAATTTTGACTGGGTTGGAGAAACTAAAGAGGAGTGGTGAAAAGGAGGCGTGGAGGGGCTGAGGGAATGGTAGGTAAGGCAACAGGCAAAATTGGCTCTGTCTTCTGACAACAGTGCCCCAGTTGGCCTCTCAAGGACTACTGTGTCCTCTTCACATAACTGGAGAAAGCTGACTCCGCTTCAGTCAATCAGCATTTCCCATCTTCCTGATAAGAGCAATTACTTCAAGGACAGGCTTGTAGCCCAACTAGAATCAATGGTGTTAGAGTACACAAGAGGCAAATACACAAAGCAAACTAGATAAACGAAGGAAAACTTGGATTCTGGGACTAGACCAAGTCTCGCCTGAAGTCCTTTTATTAAGTCATTTCTCTTTGGGCTTTTCTGTTACCTGTAACCTACAGTCCTGTAGCCACAGTGAATAAAGACGTTGAGGCAGGAAAGCAGGAGAAGTCCAAGAAACTACAGATTTTTCTAGAAGTTAAGTAAGAAACAGGAGATAAATCTGCAAAGATAGATTTTTATCATTGTAATAACTCTTTAAATGTAATAATAATTAATAATAGCAGTTATTATTTATAATGACCACTTATTCATGTTAGGTACTCTTTTAAGTTGTATATGTAGTTGATTCACTTAGTCCAATGAAATGGACTCTACCACTATCCCCCCTTTTTTACAGATGTGGAAACTGAGGCATTAGATCGATTAAGTGACTCATCCAAGGTGACACAGTTAATGAATGACAAAGCCAAGGTTCAAACCCTGTCATCTTACTTCAGATCCTGAACTCTTAAACATTATGCTATTGTTTGTAGTTTTCCGTGAACTGTAAGAAGCTAAAAGATCTGTAATCTTACAGGCTGTGGGGTCAGATTCAGCTTCTTCCACCTTCTAGCTAGTGTGACTTTGGAAAAGAATTTAACCTCTCTGAGTCCCAGGTTCTCCATCTATGTAACAAAACAGAGTTGCTGTCCAAAATGAAATAATGCATTTAAAGAGCTTAGCACCACAATGAGCACACAGGCCGGCTCCATTGCCTGCTTCTGTTCCTGCCTCCCTGCTGTGCCAGCTCATTGTCCTGGATTCAGGGCTGGTTGGGTTAACATGAAGCTCCTTTCTTACCTTTGTTGACCTACAGTGGCTAACAAAACCCAGTTGCAGACCCAGGAGGAGCAAGAAGCACTTTCCTTTCATGTCTACAGCCTTAAGTAATCCTCCTCCCAGAGTCTCCCAGAGAAGAGAGACTGTCAGCTGTGCCCCTCCCTTTAAGCCCACTACTCTGTTTGGCTCTTGCTCGTAGACATATGGCAGGGGCTTTGTCTTCAAATATGTCTGCTTTCAAGTTGAATACAACCATTGTCTGAGCCTGGGCCCTCCAGGAATTTACTGATGAGGACAGGTTGATGACAGCACAGAATTTCAGTTGAAAGTTTCCAGTTGGCTGGTTGTGTCAGCAGCTGAGATGGCCAGGGAGCTGACCTGGGCTGAGATTCCCAAACTACCCCCCAATTTTTTTTGAGACAGTCTTGCTCTGTCCCCCAGGCTGGAGTGCAGTGGCTGGATCTTGGCTTACTGCAACCTCCACGTCCCAGGTTCAAGCAATTCTCCTGCCTCAGCCTCCCAAATAGCTGGGACTACAGGCACACACCACCACACACCTGGCTAATTTTTGTCTATTTAGTAGAGATGGGGTTTTGCCATGTTAGCTAGGCTGGTCTCAAACTCCAGACCTTAGGTGATCTGCCCACCCCGGCCTCCCAAAGTGCTGGGATTACAGGTGTGAGCCACCGCACCTGGCCTAAACAGCCCCTCTTGTGAGGAAGGTCATGGACACTTGGCCCCTGCCTAGTCTGAAGACCCTCTTGGACATGTGGAGGCCCAGGGCACGGCTCCAAGGCTGGGGAGCGGAGTTGGGGTACCCCACGGCTATCATAAGTGAACATACTGAAGAGGTAGGAGAGCAGGCAGGACCCTCTGTGTGGCTGCCCCAGGCCCAGAGTGAGCAGGGCACCCCAGGTGAAACAGTGGAAACTGACTGCAGGCCTTCGAAATTTCTGTTTTCAGATAAACTCTCAGATTTATAGAATAGTTGCAAAGACAGTACAGAGAGTTCCCAGATACCGCTCACCCAGCTTCCCTAGTGTCAAAATTCTGTGTAACCATGGTACATGTACCAAAACTAAAAACTAACATTGGTTCAGTGAGTCCATAGATGGTAATTAATAAACAAATAAATAAAATTAAAATAAATAAACATTAGTATAGACATGTATCAAAAGTAAGAATGAACACTGGCATGTGTATCAAAACTAAGAGTTTATGTTGACATTTGTATCAAAACTAAGAATTAGCATTAGCACATGTATCAAAACTAGTGGTTAACACAGTTAACACTGGCACGCCACCATTACTAAATTCCAGGCCTTATTCAGATTTCACCAGTTCTGCCCTGGACTTCTTCCTGGCATTTCATTGTTACACCTTGTTAGGTACACTGAGGAAAACACAGTTCCTCAGTCTTTTCTGGACTATCCCTTGAACTGGGTTTGTCTGCTGTTTCCTCATGATTAGATTGAGGTTGTGGGCTTTGGGGAAGAATGTGAGGTGCCCTTCCCATGACAGCAAGGTGACTCAGGAGACATTAGCCTTCATCTCCTGGGTGAGGTGCCCTGTAAGTAAACAGTTTTTCTCTTTAACATTCTGTTCTTTGAAGTGAGCCACTAAATCCAGCCCACACTCAGAGGTGGCATGGGGAGGGAGCGAGGAAGGACCCACACGCATTGTTTGGAGTGCAGAATCTTTGGAAAGTGAAAGATGTCGGTTTTGGGGTTCCCAGCTCAGACCACCACTTTAGAGAGAGTATCCATGAGGCTGGGGGCCCTTCTGTGTGCTCACGTTTCTTCAGAACAGCTAATTCTGAACTTTGGAAATCCTGATTTGAGCTCCATAGTGCCACCAGAGAGCTAACGAGAGTCAGAGAAGGTATGGCATGTAAAGCCAGCCCCCAACAACCCTGCAGGGTGTAACACACTGTGCGTGGGAAAGCCTGCTCTCCAAAGCACCTTCCCTGCTGGGCCAGGCTAGGAGAGGCCCTCAGCCCACTCCAGATCCCTCCCTGCTGGCATTCCCCAAAATCTGTCCCTGACCATCAACCCCTCAGGTAGGTGGCCCTTCCCTGCAAGACCCAAAGACCCCTGCCCTGACACTTGAGGCCTTCCAGAAAGCCTCCTGGCCTATGGGCCCTTGAGACCCCAACTGGACCTCATCACAAAGGGAACTTTGTGTCCTGTTTGGTTTTCTGACTTAGCTTAGCTCTTTGTTGTGGAACTGCAGTGCCCATAAGACACACCCTCCCTAATTAGGAATGCAGCTTCGCATCCAGAGTGGGCTAGCTGGGGTGGGATGGGGTCCTGATGAGAGAGGGGTCTGAAACCCTTAACCAGGAGGGTTTTCTTCTGGCCTCTTGGTATTATATTTGTCTCTTCAGTCACACACCCCTGCCCCTGCTGTTTCTGACTCTCCCTGCCCCAGTGGTTCTAGTTCTGGTCTCTGATGACTCCCCACTGTCTGCTCACTGACGGAGCCAGATGCCTCACTTCCTGCCTGCTGGTTCCTGGTGTCACTTTGTCTTCTCAGGCACTTCCATGACCAAATCAACAAGTCTCGTCAACAACCATGTGGTGTGAGCAGCTGAGGCTTAGAGATAAGAGATCACCTGCCCATGTCACATGGCCATGTAGCCCCAATGATTATCTGAACAGGCAGGGGAGCTGGATCCATGCATTCACTCCACAAGCATTTACTGAACACCACTAAATGCCAGGCTCCCATCTACCAGATCAGAACAGAGAATGTCCAGCCCAAAAAGAACAAGTCCATAACCAACAGGCAGGCATTGGCAAAGCAGTACTGACCCCTCTGAGCAACTGTCATTTCCCAGAGCCAAAGGGAATGAGAGGCATGTCCCGCAGCCATCAGGGGAAGGAAATCAGAGGCATGGCCCGCAGCCATCAGGGGAAGGAAATGAGTGATATGTCCTCATCAGGGGAAGGAAATGAGGGTCATGGCCCTCAGCCATCAGGGGAAGGAAATGAGGGGCATGTCCCACAGCCATCAGGGGGAGGAAATAAAGGACATATTCTGCAGCCATCTGGGGAAGGAAAAGAGGGGTATGTCCCACAGCCATCTGGGGAAGGAAAAGAGGGGTATGTCCCACAGCCATCAGGGGAAGGGAATGAGGGGCATGTCCCGTAGCCATCAGGGGAAGGAAATGAGGGGCATGTCCCACAGCCATCAGGGGAAGGAAATGGGTGATATGTCCTCGTCAGGGGAAGGAAATGAGAGGCATGTCCCACAGCCATCAGGGGAAGGAAATCAGAGGCATGGCCCGCAGCCATCAGGGGAAGGAAATGAGTGATATGTCCTTGTCAGGGGAAGGAAATGAGGGGCATGTCCCACAGCCATCAGGGGAAGGAAATGAGGGACATGTTCTGCAGCCATCAGGGGAAGGAAATGAGGGACATGTTCTGCAGCCATCAGGGGAAGGAAATGAGGGACATGTTCTGCAGCCATCTGGGGAAGGAAATGAGGGACATGTCCCACAGCCATCAGGGAAGAAAATGAGGGGCATGTCCACTAGCTGTCAGGGGAAGGAAATGAGGGGCATGTTCTGCAGCCATCAGGGGAAGGAAATGAGGGACATGTCCCACAGTCATCAGGAGAAGGAAATGAGGGACATGTCCCACAGCCATCAGGGAAGAAAATGAGGGGCATTGTCCACTAGCTGTCAGGGGAAGGAAATGAGGGGCATGTCCCATAGCCATCAGGAGAAGGAAATGAGGGGCATGTCTTCCATCTGTCAGGGGAAGGGAATGAGGGGCATGTCCTCCGTCTGTCGGGGGAAGGAAATGAGAGGCATGTCCTCCGTCTGTTGGGGGAAGGAAATGAGAGGCATGTGCTGCAGCCATCAGGGGAAGGAAGTGAGGGTCATGTCCCACAGCCATCAGGGGAAGGAAATGAGGGGCATGTCCTGCAGCAATCAGGGGAAGGAAATGTGGGTCACATCCTGCAGCCATAAGGGGAAGGGAATGAAGGGTCCATCCTGCAACTGTCTGGAGAAGGAAATTAAATGCAAGTTCTGCAGCCACCTGGGAGGCGGAGTAGGAGTGAGTCCTAGGTCACCAAACAGTAGGCATCAAACTGGTCCAGCTCCCTTCCAGTCTTCCAAGCAAGCCACAGAAGCTGGTATCCAACAGGCCTATGGAGTCTCCAGGGAGGAACTCTGCTGACCTGGAAGGTGGTTTCCTGTCTGCTGAGTGGGAAACCAAGCCTGCCTTTCTTGGTCAGGCTCTCTGAGCACCTGCATCATTTACAAGAGCACCAGGGGAAAGTAGAGCAGGGGGCATGGGAGACCAGCAAGTACCCTGGACAGGGGGTAAGATTTTCTTCTGATCTCATGATGCTTAATGGAAAAGCAAACACTTGAAAATTATTTTCTAACTCACATACACCACAGAACACACTGGTTTCTACAAGTGTCTAGTTGATGTGACTTCCTGAGATATGGCACCAACCTCACAACTCACTGGAGAATATTCAAAGGCCCCCTGAAGGACAGGTAGCAAGATCCTTTCTATTCTTACGCTGAAAAACTTTTCCCTCACCATCATCGCACCATGTGTGTGAACATCTGATCACTAGGAAAATGTGGCACTGGATTAAGTCCCTAGGGGTCAAATTCTTTAGACATTTTTTTCCCCTTTAAATGAATGAAGTCTATTAAAGAATCTGAAAAATAATAAAACAGTTCTGGACATGTGGCCTGTGGAGGATGAAAGAAATGTTCCTTCCACAGGGGAGGCTTTTGGAGGCTTTACCCTGAAATAAGAACATATCGAATATCTGGAAGGAAGATCCTAAGGCTTAGTGTTTTGCATGTTGATGGCTGTTGTGTTATGATTTTCTTCTGCTCACTTTCTTTTGTTTCTGGAGGTTTGTGCACCCCTGTGGCTCTGGAATCAGTGAAAGAACACATCTCTGGATGTTCCAAGTTCTCCTCTAACCATCCTTAGCTTTATTGAGCTGGGACACAAAAGGACAAGGCTATGGGAGAAGAAGCTCACCTGTGCACATTAACTTCTTGCTCAGTGGAGGCCAAAAAGCAAAGTTTAGCCCCACACTAATGTGAGGAAACCTAATTTCACCCACAAAGAGCCCATGGCCAGCTGACAAGTCAAGGAGGGTTTGTCTTGCTATGCATGGAGGATCTTGCCAGAGGCGTCCAGCTGAGGTTGCCTCTCTTCAGTGACGTGATCAGCCACCCGAGGATTCAGGGCAGGGTGCCAAGCCCTGCTGCCCCACTTGGCTGATGCCTGATGTCTTCACGATGAGGCTGGAAGGCAGCCAATAAGGAGCACTTGGGGACATAAGTCATAAGAAAGCAGCATGCATCTATCTTGACAGAACTGGAGCACTCTGCTCTTCCCAGTCTCTTCAGGTTTAAAAGGGTCTCTGCCCATAAAGTCTTATCTGAAGTCTAGACTTTAGTCTAAACTTATATATAAATATTTTAAAGGTTTATTTAAAGTATAGATAAAGTACAACTGTAAGCCCATGGGACCTGCTACTGGAGAGTGGAATGGAATGGAGATTCTCACAAATGAGAACCAGCTCTGAGTCACAGAGGCCCCACCACCGTGGCTCTGAGCCCACTCTCTAGACTGATAGCAGCAGGAGGAGGCAGTACTGGAAGAGGAAAGAGGGAGGAATGAGCTCCTCACTCAGTAGGCAATACATCAATACTGAAGGTATTATCTGTACATCGATTGAAAAGAATAGGAAAAGGAGACTGAGTTGTTGCTTATATTCAAATTTCCTATGCTATGCCACACCAGAAAATATCCCAGATGAATTAAAAGGCTCACTTTTTAAAACCTAGCAAAAACAGAGAAGTAAATTTTATTAGTATAGTTTGAAGAAAGCCTTCAACCTGTATTAATAAAATATAGAAGAAATAAACCCAGGAATCATAAAGGAAATACTGGCAGACTTCGTCACATACACACTTAAAACCACCCTATGAGAAAAGCCCACATAAATGAAATTTTTTTTGAAAGACATCTACTGGAATAAAATATTTGCAAAGCATTTAAGAGGTTAAAATTTAATATGAGTAATAAGTAAATGAGTTATTCAAACTCATAAGAAAAAGAGAAAAATGGGCAAAAAAAATAGGCAATTCATAGAAGACAGACAAGATACAAGTATATACATAAGCATACACATACATATTTATTTTCCAACCTCCTCCTCAACTGTTAGTAAGGGGAAAGCAAGTTTGAGCAAAGTAATAAGTATGCTCACTACTTACAGTAGTTGTGCTGTCACCTGAAGAATCACAAGGTTCATACATTTGGAGAGGAGAGCTTTATTTCTTACAAAGGGTTGCAGCCTGCAGGCTGGCTATCTTGCAGGCTGGGAAGCAGAAACCAAAAGCAGGCGCTTTGAGGGAGGAAAGGATGGAACAGGAATTTATGCCAAAGGGGTTGGCTAAGTATACATATCTAACAGGTTATAGGTGGAGCTATGACTATTCATGATGGGTGGATGCATGCATAGAAAGCAAATATGCATGAATGTCCACATTCAATTTCGGGTGAGCACTTAACATTTAAATGCACTAAAATTCGGCTTTATGTGTCAGAAGATGAGCCGCCGACACAGAGGCATCTGTGTGCAGCCACTGTAAACCGGCCAGAGTCAGTCCACGGTTGGTCTGGCCGTGGGCTCTTATCAGGAAGAATGCTGATTCAGCATTGTGTCAAAACCGCAGAAGGGTAGTCTGGCAAGTCTTTTTTTTTTTTTTTTTTTTGAGACGGAGTTTCGCTCTTATTACCCAGGCTGGAGTGCAATGGCGCGATCTCGGCTCACCGCAACCTCCGCCTCCTGGGTTCAGGCAATTCTCCTGCCTCAGCCTCCTGAGTAGCTGGGATTACAGGCACACACCACCATGCCCAGCTAATTTTTTGTATTTTTAGTAGAGACGGGGTTTCACCATGTTGACCAGGATGGTCTCGATCTCTTGACCTCGTGATCCACCCGCCTCGGCCTCCCAAAGTGCTGGGATTACAGGCTTGAGCCACCGCGCCCGGCCTGGCAAGTCTTTTGAAAGGGCTTTGGCTTCTGTTTAACCCTCGGGTAAGAAAGTCTAATGGCGATTAGCGAGTGTGTCCAACCTCCCCATGCCATCAGGGCCAGGAACTCAGTTTTTAAAATTTCTCTGGGGCTCCCTTGGTTAAGAAGGAGTCCATTTAGTCAGCTCAGGGGCTTAGAATGTCATTTTTTTTTTTTCACCACAAACATTGAATTGGTGAATAGTGAACCATCACTCACGCAGGAAAGACAGGGTTAGGTTCCCCTGAGCCCCAGGACACAACTTTTTCATCAAACCATCAATACATTACTTTGTTTTATATATGTTTCTGACTAGCTGCTTAAGTTCAGTAGTTTCCTGTGCTATGCCACACCAGAAAATACCCCAGATGAATTAAAAGACTCACTTTTTAAAACCTAGTGAAAACAGAGAAGTATATTGTACTAGTAGAGATTGAAGAAAGCCTTTAACCTGTGTTAATAAAATATAGAAGAAACAAACCCAGGAGTCAAAGGAAAATAGCGGCAGACTTCATCACATACACACTTAAAACCACCATTAGGATGCCATCTTATTTAGTAAATATTGTAGAGTAAGTAACATTAAACTCATGGCCAACAGCACCATAACTCTTGTCTGAATGAAGTTGTCTACTGCGTTTTTTTCTCCGAAAGGCACCTCACAGCCTTCTTGCTCTTAGGAACACTAAGCAGCACTTCAACACTGTGCTTGAGGTCATTTTAAACAGTGAAATCACCAACAAAAAGCATAAAAAATGTGAAAAAAAAGTGGCACTAAATAAACTGTGAAAAATCACTTGCTTACAGGGTGAGCTGAAACCAGAAGGCAGCACGTCACCTCATTCAGCTGGGAGCATGTACATTGAAGATACAGACTTTGCACTTCTCTGTGCACTTGAAAGTGTTGATTTGAGGGTTATAAAAAAAGGGAGAGTAGGTCGATTTACAACTAAGAAATCCATAAATAACAAGGATCAACTAGAGAGAGAGGGAAAGACCACACGTGTGGAGGAAGAAAAGTGTGAATATTTGCACCCCAAAGCTTGCCAGGAAGAACTATTTATTCTGCTTCTCCCATAACACCATGTTCGTTTCAAGCACTGGGGCAGAAACACTGAGACCACGTTGCTGCCTCAGAGGGTTTATTCTAATGGAGGAGTCAGATTATACTCAAGGGAACAAATAATTACAGGTTGTGCTTTTTCTAGGAACAAAATAATCAGGTTGCTCTGAAAAAGAATAAATACTCACACTAGCTGATATGACCCCACTGGAGATCCAAGGGAAGCCATTGCCAGCAGTGTGGAGATTGGAGGGGCCAGGCTGGAGGGGCCAGGCTGGAAAGGCCAGCTTTGGGCCTAGTTGGTTCTGGGGAGTGTAGTGGGGCTGCATGTGAGTGGTTAGTGGAATTTTCACTCTTTATATAACTGTGGGGTATTTTTAAATAAAAGTAATATATATTCACATAGCAGAGTATAAATGAAAAGATTTAAAATAACAAAAGCAAAGCATTTTCCAGTTTCTTTAAGGGTGGCCTCGTGGTCCTTATTGAGATAACAGGGACGGCCGGGCGCGGTGGCTCAAGCCTGTAATTCCAGCACTTTGGGAGGCCGAGGCGGGTGGATCATGAGGTCAAGAGATCGAGACCATCCTGGTCAACACGGTGAAACCCCGTCTCTACTAAAACTACAAAACATTAGCTGGGCATGGTG
>NW_016107942.1:720700-723290 GCF_001604975.1 Cebus imitator
GGGTAAAAAAGAGGAAAATCCGCATCAAAAAAAAAAAAAAAAAAAAGAGATAACAGGGAGAACTTGTTAGCTGTCCATTTCTCACCTGGACACCACAGCAGCCTCTGCACCATTGTCACTCTTACCAACACTACCCTGGACCACTCCCTGCGGCAACCAGGATAACAGCTGGCTGTGTGGCTCCCTTCTCTGACTGTCCCGTGGTCTTGAGATAAAAGGTCATCTTCTGGCACATGCTCCCCAAGGCCCAAAAGGAGCTGCCTCTGCAAGCGTTTCCCTCACTGCGCATTCACATGTGTGAGCCGCACGCGCTCACCCTGCTCTGCTGCATAGGCGGCTTTCTCTGCTCTGCATTCGTGTCTGACACGCTCTCCTGGGGGGCCCTTCCCTGTCACTTCTGCTCTCCCCAAAGCACTCAACAGATCATTGACTATTTATACACAAGTGCCCAGTTACAGATTGGTGTTAGTCCCTGATCAGTCTTAATCAGCAGCCATAAAAAAGAATGAAATCCTGGGCAGCGACATGCATGCAGCTGGAGGCCACTGTGCTGAGTGAACTAACTCAGAAACGGAAAATCAAACACTGCTCCTTCCCGCTTACAAATGGGACTAAACAACGGGTACACATGGACATAGAAATAATAGACACTGGGGACTCCAAAAGTGAGGAGGGCGGGAGCGGAGCCAGAACTGGAAAATTGCCTGTCAGTTACGATGTTCACGATTTGGGTTAAGGTACATCAGAAGCCCAGTCCCCGCTAGCATGCAACATACCCATACGACAAACGTGCACACGTACCCCCTCAATCTAAAATAAAACAAAACTTTTAAAAGGTCTTAAACCCATGCAAGTGCATGTCTACATTTGATTGACTAACTCATTCTAGAAGACTGTGGGCTCTATCATTTGAGGTCCATCATTTGTACTTTGGGGTTTACATCAATGATAGAATCTTTAAATTTCTAGTTCAGCACTTTTACCAAAGCGACATACTTTCATAAATTTTACAGTCTCAAATTGTTGCCAAAATTTTGCCACCCAGACTCAGATTTCAGAATATTTCTGGATTCATGTATTCATTACCTAAATTTTATATATACATTAACATCATGGGAAGCATAGAAAACTTTTAGCTCAGTCATTTTCTCTTGAAACTAAGCCTGACAAGACAAACATTTGAGTTCAGATCTAAAGTTTTAATTTGAATGAAAGCTGGCAAAAACATTTTCTTAGCTCTAAGAATCTCTTATACTATGACTAAAATACTTGAAATGTGCAACCTTTTTGAGCTGGGGCAGCCTGGTTGTGGAGACAGGACAGCTCCACTCTACTTGTCCCAGCCACTGACCCAGGGGCTGCCTCATCACCTGCATTCTGATGGCCAGTGAGCATTGCTCTCATTTTCCTGCAGGTGCAGTGGGGGTTGTGAGTACTTTGCATCCTCACTAAGAGAAATCTATGTGTGAGCTGTGAAGGCAATGATCATTTAGATCTCCTCAATACCTTTTAATCTAAAAAGTCCTTAAGGAGATGGGATCAGTTCAGCAAGAGAATATCTTCGCAACATAAAAGTTTAGATGTATGAAACAGTGAAGGAACTAGAGTGTGAGAGTTTCAAATCATTTGTTAAGATTATTTATTGAATGCCTGTTATACACTTGGTACTATGTAGATGCTGGGAATACACTGATATATAGAACACATAGTTTCTTCCCATATGGAATTCATAATCTATTGACTGAGAGAGAAATCAAGGAACTAAAAACTAATAAAATGAAAATTGGGGTAAATGTCATAAAGGAGACCAACAGGCTAGGCCGCAGTGAACAATGGAGTTGGAGCCCATTTCTTCTTAGAAGGATGACTGGGAAGGTTGTTCTTAGGAGGTACAAGTGCTGACAAGGGAAAATGAAGAGCTAGGCGTGAATCACCATGCAAGGCTGAGACACCAAACTGGCCAAAGCCACTGAGAGAAAACAACTCCATAGGTTTCGGGGAAAATAATAGGTTAGGGGAGCTGGAGGATGGTGGTCAGTGGGAGAGGGGCATGAAATGAGGGAGGAAAGGTGGCTGGGGGGCATGCGCACAGAGACCACACGTGGATTAACCACTTGCCAGGGAGACACACACACACAGAAACCACACATGGATTACCTGCTTGCCGGGGAGACACACACACACAGAGAGCACACATGGATTAACCGCTTGCCAGGGAGACACACACACACAGAAACCAGACATGGATTAACCGCTTGCCGGGGAGACACACACACACACAGAGCACACATGGATTAACTGCTTGCCGGGGAGACACACACACAGAAACCACGCATGGACGATTCATCTGGAGGGGACACACACACAGAGACCACACATGGATTAACCGCTTGCCGGGGAGACACACACACAGAAACCACACATGGATTAACCGCTTGCCGGGGAGACACACACACAGAAACCACACATGGATTAACCGCTTGCGGGGGAGACACACACACACACACAGAGACCACACATGGATTAACCGCTTGCCGGGGAGACACACACACACAGAGACCACACATGGATTACCTGCTTGCCGGGGAGA
>NW_016107942.1:724320-727890 GCF_001604975.1 Cebus imitator
CTGCTTGCCGGGGAGACACACACACAGAAACCACACATGGACGATTCATCTGGAGGGGACACACACACAGAGACTACACATGGATGAGCTATGTGGAGGGAACACACATGCAGGGACTGCACACGGATAATCCATGTGGACGAGCAACACGACACAGTAGAGAAGCTGGTGTGATTCTGTATGCCTCAAGAGGGTCACTCTGGCTGTATGATGAGATTGGTGGGGGGTAGCTAGATAAATGTGTGCAGTGGCTATCGGAATGGCCCCGACCTATGCAGATGATAAGCTGGATGATGGTGGCTGGGTCTGAGAACTGACAAGACCCGTACTGGACTAGATGTAAGGAATGAAACGGCAGCAATTCAGGTCTATAGTGTGAGCAACTGATGAAAGGGTATGACATGAAGAAGACTTCTGGATGAACAGATCATAGGAAAAGCTGGATACCAGCAACTCAGTTTGGAACATGTTTATATTGGAGGTGCATAGGAGAATCTCAGTAGTGATGTTATAGTCAGTTGAATATTTTGGTCAGGAATTCAGAGGATTTGGTCTAGAAACATACATTTAGGACTGATTAGCATATAGACGGCATTTAGTGCCATGAGACTGGTTGAAAAGCTTAGGGAGAGAGTGGAAGGAGAAAAGACCAACTATGACTGAGCCTTGAGAAATGCCTACAACTAGAATTTGGATAGAAAAAAAGAAAGTGTACAGAAAACTGAGAAGCAGCTAATGAAACAGGAGAAAACTTCAGAGAATGTGGCATCACCAAAGCTAAGAGAATAGACCATTTCAATCAAGAGAATTATTATTCTATTTGGCCACAAGGAGATCACTGGTAGTGGGGACCAAAGCCAGATCAAAAAGCAGGAAAGGATGGGAAGAAGTGTGATCAGCATTTATAGACAACATTTTTTGACGTTTCACTATGAAAAGAATCAGAGCAAGGTTACAATAGCTAGGGGGTAATTAGGGAACAAGAGAGGCTCACTTATTTCTTTATAATGGCAGGTAATAAAGCATATTAGTTACTAGTAAGGATGATCAAATACTAGTGAAAGATCAATAGCACACAACAGAAAGGAAAAGAAAGAAGTTCTAGACAATAATCCCATGAGAGGGAATGGGACCAAAACCTCCTGCGAAGGGTTTGATTTTTGTTAGCAGAAGAGACCTTCTCTAGTTTTATCTGGATGGGATACAGAGCAGAAAGTGCAGGTAGAATTTATAGATTTGGGAGTGAGGATATGAAGAAGGTCTGTTATGATGTTATAGTTTTTTTCAGTAGACTGTCAAGCCATATAGACAGTACTTAAGTGAAAGATGAAGCTGAAAAGATGGGCAGGGTTATATTATCCAAGGCCTTATCTGCATGGTAAGGAGTGTTCCAGGTATTAGAAAGCTTTTAAAAATGAATGAAGTTTCAATAATAAGAAAACAAATGACCCATTATAAAAATTGTTTAAAACATAATTAGTCATTAGGAAAATACAAATTAAAATCACAATGTAATATTACTGCATACCTAGCAAAATGGCTTTGAAAAAAAACTGACAATGTCACTAGTTGATAAGAGAGCGAGACAGGACTGCTAACACTGACAGAGAGATTGAGTATTATATGACAAATTTTAGATCAGCCATCAGGCCAGGCTCAGTGGCTCACACCTGTAATCCCAGCACTTTGGGAGGCCGAGGTGGGTGGATCACTTGAGGTCAGGAGTTCGAGACCATCCTGGCCAACATGGTGAAACCCCATCTCTACTAAAATACAAAAATTAGCTGGGCAGGGTGGTGCACACCTGTGGTCCCAGCTACTTGAGAGGCTGAGACAGGAGAATCACTTGAACCTGGGAGGCAGAGATTGCAGTGAGCCAAGATCACAACACTACACTCCAGCCTGGGCTACAGGGCAAGATGCTGTCTCAAAATGAATACATAAAATAAAATAAATAAAAACACTTCAACAAGAAATGCAAACACACTTGAAATATATTAGAAAAATAGAAAGTTCCAGCAAATAATTAGAGGGTATTAAGAATAACTGAATGAAGATTTTAGAACTGAGATATGCAATAACAGAAATGTTTTTAAAACTCAGCAGATGGACTCAACAGAAGAATGGAGGGGATGGAGGAAACAATTGGTGGACAGGGAAATAAAGCAATAGAAATTACCTTATCTGAACTGCAGAAAAAAATAAACAGAGCCTCAGAGACCTGTAGGATCACAATGAAAGGTCTAACATTTATGTTATTGGAGTCCCAGAGACAGGAGAAGGAGGGCATGACTTAAAACAAATAGGGATAAATATTTTCTAAATTTGACAAAAGACATAAATCTATAGATTCAAAATGTTGAGTGAACTCCAAATAGGATAAACTCAAAGAAATCCATACCAAAGCATGCTATAAATAAACTTTTGAAAACTAAAGACAAAGAAAAAATATTGAAAGCAGTGAGAGAAATGACATTTACCTGTAAAGGAAAGCAATTTGAATGATACGGAATTTCTCATCAGAAACCGGGGAGTCAAAAGGAAGTAACAACATTTTTCAAGTGCTCAGAGAAAAGAATTGTCAACCCCAGGATTGTTTAGTCAGAGAAAATATAAAGGTGAATGAAGGGGATATGAAGACATTTTCAGATGAAAGAATAGTAAGAGAATTTCTTGCCAGCAGACCTCCTCTAAAATAATGGCTGAGGGAAGTTTTCTAAACAGGTAAGAACCAATGAAGAAATCTTGGATCATGTCAACCTAAAGGAAAAAATGGAGGCATAATTAATACAAGTAAGAGACTTTTATCTGGGCCAAGGTTGAGGACTAAAGCCCAGGAGACACATCCACGTTGCCCTGATACGTGCTCCAATTAGCAGTAGCTACAAGTGGTTTGTTAAAGGAGAAAGAAGTGCAGTCCTTCCGTTAATTACCAAGAATTTACTTTGGTTTCTTAAAATAACAAAAGTTATTGGTTGGCTATACGTTTTTCTTTGTATCACAAATTCCAGGAACATGAAGATTATGGATTAGGGTTACATTGTGCAACTTGTAGTAACATTTTAGGTAATTTATCAGTTAGTCTGGAAACTATAAGCAAGGGAAAAAAAATTAAAATACCTTTAAAACATTGCTCCCAAGTATGGCTGCAGAGGACATGACTGGAGTCTCATGCTCTTGTCTCTCTGGGTCTGAGACATTTTCCGTATCAGGCCAGGCATGATGTGTCATGCCTATCATCCTAGCACTTTGGGAGGCCAAGGTAGGAGGGTCATTTGAGGCCAGGAGTTCAAGACCACCCTGGGCAACATAGTAAGACCAAGATCCTGTCCCTACAAAAAAAAAACAAATAGAGAGAGAGAGAGAAGAAAAAGAAAGAAAGAAAGAAAGAAAGGAAGAAAGAAAGAGAGAAAGAAAGGTTTAAAAATTAGTTGACATGATGGTACATGCCTATAGTCCTGGTTATTCAGGAGGCTGAGGCAGGAGGACCATTTGAGCCCAGGAGTTCAAGTCTGCAGTAAGTTATGTTCATGCCACTGTACTCCACTACAGCATGGGTGACAGAGCAAA
>NW_016107942.1:728976-747926 GCF_001604975.1 Cebus imitator
AAAAAAAAAAAAAAGAAGATGGCAACTTAAGGCCCAAAGTATCAACAATTTTATTAAACATAAATGCTCTAAATAAACCAATTAAAAGGAAGAGATTGGCTTTAATTAAAGCATGAGCCAAATATACACTGTTTTTAAGAACCTCACTTCAAATACAATGATATAGGCAGACTGAAATTAAAAGGATGCTTGTGCCTGCCCATTGGTGGAACTGTAGACAGACCTGCCCAGTCCAGCCCTGCCCAATGTGGCCCCCATTCCACCCTGGAGGGCTGACCAGGGAGCTCAGACCACTGTGTAATTCAGAATCAGCCCATTGCCTGAGGCAACAGTGAGCTTCTGCCAGTAAAGAAGGATCAAGTATAGACCCAGCCACAATGGCTGCTGCTGGCTCTTACCTGTAAGTGCCATCTACTGGATTGTAGATCAAACTGCACAGCCCAATATAAAATCTGCAAGAAGTGCATAGGGGTGTAGAAGTACAGCCAAAAGACCCTATCCAGCATTTTCTATAGTTGCACCCCCTAGGGAGGGATTAAAGAGAAAAGGAAAGAAAAATAATAATAATACTACAGGAAAAGAAAGAAAAAGAAAAAATCCCGCATGAAAATAATTACAAAATTAAAAGCGCTAGCATCTCCACATGAGATGGAACCAGCACAAAAATTATGGCACCATGAAAAATCTGAATATAGTTATACCAGCAAAGAATTGCACTGGCCCTCCAGCAATGGTCTCTAACCAAAACGGAAACTCAAAAATGACAGATAAAGAATTCAAACATGGATTGCAAGGAAGCTGAATGAAATCTAAGATAAGGTTGAAAATCAACACAAAGAAACTTCCAAAGCAATCCAGGAAATGAAGGAAGAAATAACATCTTCCAAAGAAATCAATCTGACCTTCTGGAATTGAAAACTCACTTAAGGATTTTAAAATACAATTGAAAGCTTTATCAATAGACTGGACCAAGCAGAAGAAAGAATTTCAGAGCTTGAAGACCAGTCTTTTGAACTAATTCAGTTATATAAAAAATAAAGAGATTTTAAAAAATGAACAACGTCTTCAAGAACTATGAGATTATGCAAATAGACCAAACCTATAAACTATTGGCATTCCTGAGGGAGGATAAAAAGTAAACAATCTGGAAAAGATATGTGAGGGAATCATTCAAGAAAATTTCCCTATTTTTTTTTAGAGATGTAGACATGCAGATACAAGAAATCCAGAGAACACCTGTGAAAAACGATACAAAGCAAATACCACTGAGGCATAGGGTCATGAGACTGTCCAAGGTCAACATTAAAGAAAAAATCTTAAAGATAGCTACAGAAAAAAGTCAAATCACATACAATGAGAACACCATCAAGCTAACAGTGGACTTTTCAGCAGAAACCTCACAAGCCAGAAGAGACTGGGGGCCTATTTTCAGGATTCTTAAAGAAAAGAAAGTCCAACCAAGAATTTCATATCCCATCAAACTAAGCTAAAATAAATAAAATATTTTCCCAACAAGCAAGTGCTCAAGAGAATTCATTACCACTAAACCAACCTTACAGGAGATCCTTAAAGGAGGTCTAAACATGAAGACAAGAGAATGATACTGGCTACCACAAAAGCACACTGAAGTACATAGTCTACAGATCCTACAAAGCAACCACACAATAGAAACTGCAAAGAAACCAGCTAAGAACTTCACAACATGATTACAATCTCACATATTAATATTCATATTGAATGTAAATGGTCTAAACACTCCACTCAAAAGGCACAGAGTGGAAAGTTGAATAAAAAAACAAGACCCATCTGTCTGCCATCTTCGAGAGACTCATCTCACATGTAACAACACCCATAGGATCAAAGCAAAGCGTTAGGAAATGATCTACCAAGCAAATAGAAAACAAAAAAGATTAGGGATCACTATTCTTACATTAGATAAAGCAGACCTTAAGCCAACAACAGTGAAAAAGAACAAAGAAGGGTATTACATAATGACGAAGGTTTCAATTCAATGGGATTCATAAAACAAGTACTTCTAGACAGCACAATAATAGCTGGGGACTTCAACACTGCACTAGCAGCATTAGACAGATCATAGAGGCAGAAAACTAACAAAGAAATTCTGGACTAAACACCACACTTGACCAATTGGACCTAATAGACATCTATAGAATAATCCACACGTCAACCACAAAACATACATTCTTTTCATCTTGCATACCAAACATACTGTAAGATCAACCATATTCTTGGCCATAAAGCAAGTCTCGATAAATTCAAAAAAATCAAAATTATACCAACCATACTCTCAGACCACAGTAGGATAAAAATAGAAGCCAATACCAAGAAGACTTCTCAAAACCACACAATTGCATGGAAATTAAACAATTTCATCCTGAATGACTTTTGGGTAAACAATGAAATTAAGGCAAAAATTTTAAAAGTCTTTGAAATAAATAAAAACAGAGACACAACATACTAAAATCTCTGGGATGCAGCAAAAGCAGTGCTATATGTATACCTCAAAAATTTAGAAAGATCTCAAATTAATAATCTAACATGACACCTAGAGGAACTAGAAAATCAAGAACGAACTAACCCCAAAGCTAGCAGAAGAAAAGAAATAACTAGAATCAGGGAAGAACTGAATGAAATCGAGACTGAAATATCCATACAAAGAATCAACTAAACCAAAAGTTGGTTATTTGAAAGGATAAACAAGATAGATACACCACTAGCTAGGTTAACAAAGAAAAAAGAGAGAAGATTCAAATAGGCACAATCAGAAATAACAAAGGTGACATTACAACGAATCCCATAGAAATGCAAAAGATCCTCAGAGACCGTTGTGAACACCTCCAGGCGTAGAAACTAGAATATCTAGAAAAAAAAATAGATAAAATCCTGGGAAAACAAAATCTCTTAAAATTGAACCAGGAAGAAGTTGAAACCTTAAACAGACCAATATCAAGTTCCAAAATTGAATCCATAATTTTAAAACCTATCAAACAAAAAAGCCCCAGACCAGATGGATTCACAGCTGAATTCTACTAGATGTACAAAGAAGAGCTAGAACCAATTCTACTGAAACTATTCCCAAAAATCGAGGAGGAGAGACTTCTTTCTAATTCATTCTACAAAGCTAGCATAACTCTGTTATCAAAACCTGATAAAGACACAACAACAACAACAAAGAAAACTTGCAGGCCAATATCCCTGATGAACATACATGCAAAAATTCTCAACAAAATACTAGCAAACTGAATCCAACAACACATCAAAAAGTTAATTCACCATGATTAATTAGGCTTTATTCCTGGGAGGCAAGGTTGTGTCAACACACACAAATCAATAAATCTGATTCATCACATAAACCGAATTAGAAACAAAAACCATATGATCATCCCAATAGACACAGAAAAAGCTTTCAACAAAATCCAACATCCCTTCATGATAAAAACCCTCAAAAAACTAGGTATCAAAGGAACACCCCTCAAAATAACAAGAGCTGTCTATGACAAACTCACAGCTAACATCATACTGAATAGCCAAAAAACTAGAAGCATTTCCCCTGGAGAACTGGAACAAGATAAGGTTGCTCACTCTCACCACTCTGATTCAACATAGTACTGGAAGTGCTAGCCAAAGCTGTTAGGCAAGAGAAAAAATAAAAGGCATACAAATAGAAAAAAAAAGAAGTCAAATTATCTCTCTTTGCAGATGATATGTTTCTATACCTTGAAAACCCTAAATACTCCACCAAAAGGCTCCTAGAATTGATAAACAATTTCAGTAAAGTTTTGGAATACAAAATCAATGTATAAAAATCAGTAGCATTTTTATACACCAATAATATTCAAGCTGAGAACCAAATCAAGAACATGATCTCATTTACAATAGCCTAGATTGCAAATGCAACACAAAGTCTAGAGCTAACATTATACTTAATGGTGAAAGACTATATGCTGGCCCCCTAAGATTATAGAACAAGGCAAGGATGTCTGCTGTCACCCCTCTTACTCTACATAGTGCTGGAAGGTTTAGCCAGTGCAGTCCAGACAGAAAAGGGAATGAAAGAAATACAGATTTCAAAGGAAGACTAAAATTGTTCTTTTTAGCAGATAACAGGATTGCCTACATAGAAAGTCCCAAGAAACCTACAAAAAGAAACTCCTAAAACTAATAAATGAGTTCAGCAAGGACACAGATACAAAACAAACATACAAAAATCAGTTATATTTCTATATGTCAGTTGTAAACACATAGATCAAAAGTTGAAATACAATACCATTTACGATCACTCAAAAAATGGAAATACTTCCGTGTAAATCTATCAAGACATGTACAGGATTTGTGTGCTATAACTACACAATACCTATGAAAGAGACCAAAGAAGATCTAAATAAATGGATAGAGATCCATGTTCCAGGACTGGAAGACTGAACATAGTAAAAATGTCAAGTCACCCTAAACTGATGTACAGGGTTCACACAGTTACTACAAAATCCCAGCAATATTTTTATAGAGATAGACAAGATCATTCAAAAATTTATATAGAAAGATAAGGGAACTAAAATAGCTAAAACAATTTTGAAAAAGAATAAAGTGAGAGCAATCAGTCTACCCAATTTCAAGGCATCTTACACATCCATCCAATTTCAAGGCATCTTGTCACATTACTGTAACAGTGTATATTGGCAGAGGAGAGCTAATAAACTGCAGTGCACTCATATTGTGGAATCCTACTTAGCATAAAAAGAAATTAACTACAGATACTTGCAACAACTTGGGTGGCTCTCAAGGGAATTATTCTGAGTGAAAAAAGCCAATCCCAAAAGGTTACACACTTTATTATTCCATTTATATAACAATTATTCCATTTATAGAAATGACAAAATTATAGAAATAGAGAATAGATTAGTGGTTTCCAAGGTTTGAGGAAGTGGGAAGGAGGAAAGCAGGTGTGATTATAAAAGGGATACACAAGGAATGCTTGTACTGATGGAAATTTTCTGTGTCTTGACTGTATTAATTTCAGAATCTGATTGCCAGGTGTTACCACTGGGAGAGGAAGCATAAAGGATATATGGAATCTCTGTATTATGTTTTACAATTACATGTAAATCCACAATGACCTCAAAATAAAAAGTTTAATTTTTTACAAAAACAATATGCTGTGTGATTTAATTTTTTATATTCTGGAAATGGCAAAATTAGAGGAACAGAAAACACATCAATGTGCCAAGAGCTGGTGATTTAGGAGAGGGGGTGACTACAAAAACACAGAGGAAAATTTTGTGGCGTGAAGCAACTATTACATATCTTGATTGTGGTGGTAGTTACCAACTGTACGCATTCGTCGAAACACACAGAACAGTACCTAAAAGAGTTTATTTCATTGTCTGCAAGTATTCTTATGTGAACTAAAAAGCAATGAATAACATTAAAAGGGGAACTGGCAGGGCCACACTCGTGTATAAGGCGGATCACTCTTCTTACTTTGTGGAGCATGGACGAGTGTAAGACCAGGAGATGTGGATATTACTGATACTAGGATCTGAACTAGAAATTAAGGAGCAATGGATATAGGAAAGTGTCAGTGATTTTAGCACTTCCTAGGGCTGTTCTAGGCCAGGAATAAAAGATGTGGTTCCTCCTAAGAAAGTGGGGCCTTTTAAATAGGTGTCTATGTGGATAATCTCATCCTGCCAACAAGCAGGCAAAATGATAACTTACACATAGTGTGGAAAACTGACTTTCTGAGACACTGAAGGATAGGAACCCAGGACTAGGATTTTATAATTTTGTTTCATATTCAAGGATATTTAAACACCAAATAAAAACAAATGTTTTTAAATAAAATATTTAATCACAAATTTACTGGTTGGGGCTTGAGATAAATAAGAAGTAATGGAGGCATAGAATACGGAATGGACTTTGCCACTCAAATTTACATTCCATGAAATTTTGTACATGGTTGATACTACACTCCTTCTCCCACCCTTCATCTTTGAAGAAATTATCTAGAAATGGTTCATCTTCTTGAAAATTGAGGCCTCAGAAAGAGAATCTCCTTGTGCTGTCCTGATGCCAGGACCCAGTGTTCGTCCTGGACAAGGGCCAGAGGGGAAGGTCACTGGGGCACCAAGGTGGTATTTCCCAAGGATCTTCCCC
The DNA here is from genome assembly GCF_001604975.1 of Cebus imitator. Taxonomy (NCBI): domain Eukaryota; kingdom Metazoa; phylum Chordata; class Mammalia; order Primates; family Cebidae; genus Cebus; species Cebus imitator. The sequence continues at coordinate 735,151 of NW_016107942.1, forward strand.
AGTTAGGGTTATTGACATTGGCAAACTCCTGCTTCAAAATGAAAGTATTCCCAAGGATCAGTCTTTCGCACAGAGAAGTCATAGATAACCCTTTAGAGCAACCGCACGAATGAACATCAGTAGGATCGGAGGTAAGAGGCTGGGGTAAGGAAACTGTGAATACAGAGTGCATAAGCAGAATGGCTTGCGGGGGTAGACTTTGGACAGAGAACATCCAGACTTTCTGGGTCATAGGAAGTGGAGAGGAGTCAAAAAGCATAAAAGTATGAAAAGAAGCATGTGCTTTGCAACTTCACCACAGGTTCTAGTAGCTGCCAAAAAGTGTCCCCAGAGAGCCATTTTCCCACAGCTTCTTTGCCCTCACAGATTGAGAACAATGTCTATTTATTATCCTAAATTTTCTTTTCACTTAAAAATCAGTATATATTTAGTAAAAAAGAAAAAACACCTGTAATCCTATCAGCAATACCAACCACTTTCAATATTTTGATGTATTTATTTCTAGCCCATTTTCTATGTGTTTGTTGCTTGCTTGCACATGATTTTATATTTTTACAAAAACCAACCAATCCAAACATGCTGTTTTAAACTCAGTTTTAAAATTTAGTTGTGATGACAAGGCACCATGTTGGAAAAGTGGTTCCATTGTATAATGTGTAGATCTGTGTATTATAGTCTGTTCTCACGCTGCTGTAAGAACATACCTGAGACTGCGTAATTTATAAAGGAAAGAGATTTCATTGACTTACAGATTTGCAGGGCTGGGGAAGCCCCAGGAAACTTATAATCATGGTGGAAGGGGAGGCAAACACATCCTTCTTACATGGCGGCAACAAGGAGAAGTGCAGAGCAAAGAGGGGAGGGGGAAGCCCCTTATAAAACCATCAGATCTCGTGAGAACTCATTCACTGTCAGAACAGCATGAGGGTATCTGCCCCCATGATTAAATTACCTCCCACCAGGTCCCTCCTACAACATGCGGGAATTATGGGAACTACAATTCAAGATGAGATTTAGGTGGGGATACAGCCAAACCATATCAATCTGTAAATCTGAATTGCTGAAGCTTGAATAACTGCAAGATCTGGCTCTACCTGTGTGGTCATCATGTTGTCAATATTCTGAAATGGTTCTAAATTTAAATCATATTCTATATACACATTTTAAAAGTACATTATTAAATGTGATTTAGTATTCGTAACTTTACAAGTGTTCTCATATAAATCAGTTCATAGATTGAAAATCAACCCTTGATTGGTGAGCCCAGTTTGGGGGCCTGAAAATGAAGTCATCATATTATGTGGGGTCATTTATAAAATTTTGCACATATAAAATTTTAACTGCAAAACAGCGGCAGCATATAAGAAGTGTGGGTCCTGAATCTCAGGGTTATTTGCAGCAAAATGACCACAAGGGACCTTGGAGAGAGGCCAGGGGTTGGAGGCTCCAGGAAGGCCAACAGGGTGTCAAGTCAGAAAGAGGGAAGTAGCCACATCAGGTCCCAGGAGAACGCTGGTCAGCTGCAGAGCACTGCACCCTGTCCTTCTGTGGCAGCTGCTGCCTCCAAGCTCAGAAAACAAATACTTAACATGGAGATCAAGCTCCCATTGGGCTGGGAGGAGATGGTAGTCCCATCATTCCTCACTTTTTAACAAAAATTCTTTTTATTTCCTCCCATTGCCCATCCTGTGTTTGCAAGGTTCTTCTTACAAAACTGCATTTAGTGACAATGGATTCTTCAAGAATCAGACATTTATTACTGCCAGCCAAAATTTTATTCACAGGAAACCACTGAATTGATTGAATTCATGATTTTAACAAATAATTATTAAGTAATAATGGTAGCCATGGAGCTAGAGCCAAGGGTAGAAAGATAGGGAGGTCCTTGCCCTCTAGGGAATCATAGGCTTGAACGGACATTTGGGTCAGAAGTTGCTCTGTGGCTTACAAAGTGGGAGTTAGGTTTAGGAAATGGACAGAGAAAACAAAGGTGGAGGATGGGATCAGAGACAGCTTCACAGAGAAAACGAAGGCAGAGGACCAGATCAGAGACACAATTGAGTCAAAACTTGAGGGATGAATATGAGTTTCCAGGCATATGGGAACTGGGGGTGGGTGTGGGGGTTATGGGTCCCTGCAGAGAGAATAGCATGTGAGGTGTAATAGGAATAACTGTGGTTCACTAAGGACATACTGTGTTGGGCACTGGAACAAGAGCTTTACAAGCATTGTCGTGTGTACTCTTCACTGGGTGCCTATGAGGAAGATACTATCAACCATTTTCATCCCTAGGAAGGAAAGGTTTAGGGACTTCTAAGAACTGCCTAAGGCCATACAGATAGGAAGAGATGGGGCAGGCCTGATTCTCTGTCTATTGGATTCCAGAGCCTACAACAACTGCAGTATCTTTGGGCCATGATAAGCAACTTGCTTTTGCCAGAAAAGTGAGGGTCAGAGACCCCCTCCCGTAGGCTGTAGCGGAGCACAGCAGCCTGAGCAGCATGGGACAAGCCTAACCTGCATTTCTGTCACTCACTCTGGCAGCCTGTGAGTGCACACCCCCGACAGGAGCCCATCCCAGGGACTGGCTGCACAGCTGTTATGCAAACGTAAAGAAACAGCACAACTCCTCAGTCCTTGCACATTACTTCTTGGAAATGTCCAATTCTTGTTAGGTTTTCCAACATATCAACCCTGGACTCCCATCCTAACCTGATGTCTTATAAACATTCAGGGGTTCATTGGAAAACCCAGGATTTCTCTGAGGACCCAAGCCCATCCACCTGCTATGTAAACCCCCCTCAGATGCATTCTGGAGGGAAAATCACATAAATTCCCTTCCAATCTGTAACTCTTCTTAGTCTTCCTTAATGCAACCCTCTGGGACACACACTTGCCAGGGCTGTACCTCTCTAAAGGAAGGGAGAATAGCTGTGGCCTAGCCCAGGCCATTTGCCATACTTGCATGAAATGTTTCTCCTATGGAAGCTTACTGTGGAATATAGTTATGGAGTAAATTGAGATAAACAGGCTTTTCCTTTTTTGGACAATTATTTGAGATGAAATCTACTGCACACGGCAAGACACTTAGCTTCTGCCCAGAAACTGATGTCACTTGGGCAACTTGTGGTGGCCACGTCAACTGAAGCTGACAGTGACAATGAAGAGCATCCTGGGTGCAGCTGGGTACCCCACCCCATCACTCTCAGCCCATTCCACCATTCCCAGGCCACAGAGGCAAGAGGATACTCTCAAAACTTAAAGATAGCTTTAGTTTCAGGAAAATATGGCACAATATTGTATGCCTCAGAATAATAGGTGGAATTCAATTGCTCTTCAAGGTAGCATAAGCATAATGTACAAATAGGTTTACAAAGGCTTTCCCTAGATTGTGGATGATTGATCTGTAGTGGGCTATTAAGGGAAGTTCAGGATGGCCAGGCTATTTTGAGGCTGATGTCTTGGAAAACCCTTTCTCTCTTCTGCAAACCACACCCGTGGCATCACCTCAGAGACAAGCTGCTGGCCTATGCAGCCCACACCCTGATTCAGGGTGGTATTTTTCTCAAGTCCTCTCCTTTTAAGGCCATCAGGGATCTGAGCCCCCACGGGTAGGGAACAGGACAGGCAGCTGGAGCGTGCAAGAGTCATCACTACGAATAGCTTGACTCTGAAGTTTCTAAAAAGGAACCTGGACCACCTGAGCCTCCCCAGAAGACGCCTCAGTCACATTTACCCTGCTGCTGCCATTGGTATCAGGCAGAGCCATCTGCACATGCGGGAAGATGAAGGGCACTTTGCAAGACTTCAGCTGGTGGGTTAAATGTGGCTTACAGCTGTCGCTGAGGCACGCTCCCCAAAATAGTCTCAACACAGCAGTAGGAAAGATGACACAGAGGTCATCTTTCTGAGACTAACAGCAATACAGTGTTACTATTATCCCTTGAATAAAGTATATAAATCAAGGTGTTAACCACCAGTAGCATAGAAAAGAGAGTGTTAAGTATAGGAACTTAGCTGCAAAAAGAATCACACAAACAAGAAAAAAATACCCTCAGTTAATGGGCTACATAGTCTAGAAAATTCGTTATTTGAGAAAGCAAGCGGTATTTATATTATTAACACAGAGCAGGGTAACAGGTAGAATAGAACCCTGTTAAAAACAGGCAACAACAACAACAAAATAGACAACAACCCTAGAAGAAAAATGCTTTGCCTTGAAGGAAAAACTGGAAAATTGTGAGAGGCTTACCAGTGGCCTGGCTGGGTATAACGAACTCCTCCTCCTGGACTTGGTCATGCATACCTCCAGGAAGGGAAAGGGACACTGGAGTGAGAGGTTCAAGTCTTGCCCAAGTTGAATCTGTGATTCTGTGATCTGAAGAAAGTTTGCATCTATTTTTAGAAACTAAAGTTTATCTCATATTGATATAAACTCAAAAATCAGTGATACTTTGAGATATGTCATATCACAAAAAAGATTTCTCTTCTAGTACATTATCATTTAACTGATACAGACAGGTCTAGGCCAGGTGCAGTGGTTCATGCCACTTTGGGAGGCTGAAGGGGGTGGATCCCCAGAGCCCAGGAGTTTGAGGCCAGCCTGGGCAACATGGTGCAACTCTGTCTCTACAAAAAGTATCCAGGTATAATGGTGCACACCTGTGGCTCCAGCTACTAAGGAGGCTGAGGTAAGAGGACCACTGAGTCTAGGGAGGTAGAGACTACAGTAAGCCATGATCACACCACTGCACTCTGTTGCCTGGGCAACAGAGGGAGACCTTCTCTCAAAAAAAGGCAGGAAGGCAGGAAGGCAGGAAGGGAAAGAAAGAGAAACAGGTCTAATTTGATTTGTTCATCTAAGCAATAAGATTTATATGAACATAAGTTGCTGTATTGATGATAAGTCAAATATAATCTAATCAAGCCTCTAAATTTAACTACAAATTTATAGGAAAAGATGGGACAGAAACTACAGGAATGCAATCAGTTATATCTAGAATGTGGAGGATTCTGCATGACAAATAACTTGGATTCTTCAACATGTAAATTTCAAGGAAATGAGAGAGAGAGACTTATTTGCTTCCAGATTTGAATGACATGTTAATAGACATTTATGAGACAATCGGAAATTTGAACATGGACTGGATATTGAATGTTGAGGGATTAGAGTTAATTTTTAGAGGTACAATTGTGATACTGTGATTTTAATTTTTAAATGTGATTTATCTTTCAGGAGCACTAAAATAGTTACTAATGAAATCATAGGATTTCTAGGATTTACTTCAAAATAATCTGAGGTGGGGAGGTAATGGGTGGGGATAATAAAATCAGGTTAGTCATAAATAGTTACTGAAGTGGGTGAAATGTAGGAGGGGCTTATTAGACATTTTCATAATAAAATACATGAATGAATGAACAAAGCATTATAGAAATTCAAGTAAAAAATAGCTTGTGCTTAGTAATAAATCAAAGAATGCTGGGCACTTTAAATGATAAACCAAGATAAAATCTTGCCCGCTAGAGAACAACTCTAATTCAGGACAGACACACTCATACCCTTGCCCACATTGGAAGAGTCAGAATGAGATGTGCTGATTGGAAGGTGGAATGGTTGCTAGCAGAGGGTGGGAAGGTGGCATGGGTGGGGGAGGGGAGAAAGAAGGGTTGATTAACGTGTACAAACAGACAGGTAGATGGAGGCAGTGAGATCTGATGCTCAACAGTAGAGTAGGGTGACTATAGTTAACAACAATGTATATTTCAAAATAGCTAGAAGACAGGACTTGGAATGTCCCAACACAGAAATGAGAAATACTCAAGGTGATGAACACACCAAATACCCTGACTTGATCATGATGCAATAACAAAGTATCACATGTACCCCATAAATATGTACAAATATTACAAAACAATTTTAAAAATTCTCACAAGAGTAAGATGCGAAAAATTCAAAAAAGAATGAGCTGTGCTGATGTATATGGAGGGCCTATCTCCAGACTGGGTGCAAACTTCAAGCCACTGAAGATTTTATGTTCAAGTTTTTCTACTTTGAAATTCCAAACTTATTTTTCTACCAGATTTATAAGGGACATGGGACAACATAAACTGGGTCAAGTGATAAGAGAAAGTAAATATTCCCTCAAACTTATACTAAATCTTCTGACAAGTCTTGATTGGTAATTGTTTCCTTCAAATTTGTGAAAAACATGAGAAAACATGTTCATCTCTCATTTTTAAGTGTCAACACTCGGCATTACTCACAGCTTCCAATGGAATAAAAAAGGGCTTTGTTATTTTCCATTAGCTTTTTCTTTAATTTGTGTGTGTGTGTGTGTGTGTGTGTGTGTGTGTGTGTGTGTGTGAACATATTGGTTCTAAGCATTTATTAGCCCAATATTTTTGAGTGGAACTCTCCACTTGGCAATATCATTTGCCTTATTAGATTTTTGTAATGTGTGCTGAAGGTTAAAACTCCTTTTCCCCTTCACGAAGTCTGAGAGGTGTCAGTTTTCCGGGTTTTCTTGAGACAACCCAGAGGCTTTGCATACATCTGTCCAAAAAGTCTCAAGATTTTTCTTACTAATTATGCACTTTTGTAATCAAGTGGACAAATGAGAATATGACTTTGGTGAGATCATCATCTAAACTAACAGTCTTTATGTATAGAAGCAGCACTGACAAGGCTCAGACTCCTCTGTTAGCAAGCCAACACCTTCCTCTTGCCAGCAACCCACCCCAGGATATCTGCAGCTGATTACTACTTATGAAAACAATAGTCATTATTTACTAATTAGGAGATGATCAGATATATCTATTGATAGCAACAGGCTATTTAAAAGTGAAATAATCTATCAAACATATTTTTTACCAACTCAAAGTTTCCAGTTAGATATTTTTCATTAAGTTGATTGTTAGATTGCAGCTACAATCACACTTAAATATTATAAGAAGTTTGGTTGGTCTTTTAAAATCATGCAAAAATTCAAGGGGAGTTATTAAATGTAGAATTCCAAATGTATAAAGTTTTGTTCTAAAATGGTCAATAAAATGAACGAGTCCACTGGTTCACGTTAATTTGGATTTCTTCTTGTGCATTGTTTTCACATACCTGTAATCACTGTGTACTATTTGTGTTCTTTTGGTTTTCATTTAACGTTCTGCTTTAATATTCTGCCATGTTGCTGCAAGGTCTTCATAGCCACCACTTTTAATGGCCAGAAAAGATTTCATGTGGTGAACATTTCAAAAATTACTTAACCATGTCCCAATTGTTGGTTATTTAAGAAATTTAAAACTAAAACACCACTCTTGCGACAAAGCTCTGCTGTATCCAGACGTGCTCATGGCAAGTCGTCCAGCAGTAGCTCTGCTAAGCCCTGTCAGAGCCCTTTTCTGAAGGGAACCAGGAAACATCTTACAACAAGAGGCCTAAGGCCTCTACAAAATGACTTCAGGGTTAGGATTTCGATTGCACCGTGAGGCACATACGAGAACCACTAGGTTGTTTGGCTTAGAATTGAGGGAAGTGTCATTTTGTTTCTGTTCTGCCTGCAGGAGTTTCCTTCCTAGGCCCTGCATTGTCAATCTCTCCCCATCCTCAATCCCTTGTCATCTTCCAGTGGCCCTTGTTCAAAGCTTAGCCTCTGCTTCCCACCCTGCCCTCTTTGACTCCCCAGCATCCTGAGTTTGTCAGTGTCTCAAATGCACGACTACACAGTTTCACTTTGACTGATTTTATTTCTTTCCCACTTAGAATATAATATGAGCACCTTGAGCAGAAGGCATATTCTGTTTTGTTTGCTGCTGCATCCCCAGTGCCTGGCACAGAGCTGGTGACAAGACCTTGCTCTCATCACCAGCTTTTTCTTGTTATTTAAGTCTCAGTGCAGTTTCTCCACAGTCATAGAGCTGATGCCCACCCACGCTCTGCACCTCACATTCAGAATTCTCCTCATAGCCCTCTGAGGTTTTCTGGTGTGTTTGTCTGCTATGCACCCAAGAGAGCAGGGATTTCATTTCTCTATTAGCTGCTATATCCCCAGGACTCAGAAAGTGCCTAGAACATAATAGAAGTTCCAGAAATACTATTGAAAGAATGAATAAATTGAGCACAATGAGTATTTGAATAAAATATCCTAACCATACCTCTAAATAAACAACATAAATAAGCAAATTTCAATTTCTTGGAAAAGTTATATTTTAGTGTCCAATACTCTTTATGCAGTAATGGCATCAATTATGCATATTCTTCAGAGTCCACAGAAAGGAGTATTGCAAATCACATGTGCCTCTGACTCTCATGACCAAGTCTCCCCTGTCCCTGCTGTCCCTGTCCTTGTTCTCTGATCCTTCCTCTGGGCCTTGAAAATGCTGGTCTCCATCAAGTTGCTATAAGCAATTTTCAGAAAAAGTTCTCCTTGAGAAGTTTCATGAGGAAACCACAAATTTCCTGCAAATGCTTCATGACATTTAAAGCTTTCAGAGCCTTGAACTTCAGGAGCAAGATGGCGTAGGTCTTCTGGAGGTCTTGCCTAACCTGAGAAGGTCCCAGAGAATTTGTGCACAGAACCTCCCAGGAAGCAGTAAGACAGGCTGGTCCAGTCTCACAGGATGAGAGAGGTAAGAGCTTACCAATGTCTCTAGTTTTTGTAAATGAATGCTCTTAGTATTTTAAGTGAGGAGAAAAAAACATCAAAACCATTGTAGGCAGATCAGCAGTCTCTTCACCTTCTAGGTCACTCAAGGAGTTCTCAACAATCAAGTCTAAAAAGCAAGTGGAAAATGTCAATATAAGGCTAGACACAGTGGCTCATGCCTGTGCTTCTAACACTTTGGAAGGCTGAGGGGGACCTAGAACTTTGTGAATCTGAGATTTTGCTTCATGACTTTGTGGATATTTTCTACTAATACACCAACACAAAATTCAACCAAGAATCTCAATGGCATTTATCAACCTGTGTTCCTTAGATCATCAAGATTCATTTGAGAGAAGTTTATTAAAGTAAAATAAGAAGAACTTGATAGCACAAAACAAAGAAAACCCAGAAAAAGAGAGAGAGAGAGAGAGAAGTAGAAAAACCAAACACTGAGTTTTAATCTGTTCTGCCACTAGTCAGCAGTTTGGACAGAGCACTTTAATGTATTCTCTGTTCATTAGCTTCCCTGTTTATTAAAGTATATAGCTCCAAAAAAATTAGGTGTTCTGATGTTTGTCTCTCCAAACCACAACCACTGCCTGCTCCCTTCTCTCCTCCCCGATTCCCTTTCTCCCAGCCCCCACACACGCCCAGGACGCCTCCAGCATAGGTTACTACCAGTTTTGCTGGGTTTATCTCCTTCTGTCCTTTCCACTTTGGTCTGAGGAACAGCTGAGATTTAGGACAGCAACAAGGTGTACCTCTTTCCAGGTTTCAAAACAGGATTTGTGATTAGGCTCAAGGACCCTTCCTAGTCACTCAGTGAGGTCTGTGCACTAGGAAACTGAGGTAGCAGTTTCTGAGCAGCAGAAGATGGTGGTCCTCGAGGCTGCGTGGCCAGGCTGGATGAGTCAACACTGCCATCTGGCGGCCTCTTGGCGGGTGATGTGGATGGAGCCTGGCTTTCATTGAAGAATGAGGTCCCTTGCTTTCCTGAACCTCAGCCAACTCTCCAGCAGGTTCTCACTGCAGAAGAGGTGAGGCCATTGGTCTACTTGAGGACGAAGTAGGAGGACCACACTTTTGATCAACTATACTTGCCCTGTGGACATCAGCTCACGTCCCAGGCTGCTTTTAAAATATTTTTCCATTATAGAAGAAAAATTTTTCAAGGATGATTCACAAGCTCCAGGGGCCATTCAGACAAGAGAGAGCAACTTGACAGCTAAATTCAAGAGTGGAGCAGATGCACCTGAAGCTCCATCTGGCAGAAGCACAAGACACTGAGTCTGGCTTGGAGGGTGCTCATGGCAAGAGTGGGGCTACAGGCCTCTCCTTTCATTGGACATAGTGGCCATACAAAGTGACTGCCTCAAAATGCACCCACATACACTATGGACCCTCCCAGTCTAGAGAGAAAACAGCATAGTAGGTCAACAGATACATCAGCAGTGATCCTGTGGGTGAAGCAATGCACCCATACTCTTTGTCCTGCTGATCAGAACTCAAGGGTGAGGCACTTGTATTCCTAACTCCACTTGCCTTCAGGCTCCTCTAACATTCCAAACTGCCCATGGACAGAGCTGCTACCCCTCTGTAGAAGTGACAACTTAAAAAAGGGATTTGAGGCTCCTTTCCAAGTTTAGACTCAGGCCTGCTGCTAGAAACTCCAGAGGAGGGATGGAGAGAAGTTTGCACGGCTCACAGATTTAATGTTTCTCTCACAACTAGAAGTAGGCAGCAGAATGGATTTTAAATCAACACCAACAAACGAATCACTCCTGGGTCCTTTAAACAAATTCCATGTCTCTTTATAGGTTTTAGGTGCCTCCTATGTGTCCAAATTTTGTAAAATAGGCATATAAATAAAGTAAATAGGAGGGACAATATTTAAGAAATAACAGCAAATAATTGCATTAACATTTGATATAGACTATAAGTATCAAGTTAATATAAGCTCAGAAGAAATTCATAAAATATAGAAAAGTTTGAAAAATCTCAGCAGCAAAAATAAAATTTTATCTGGACTTTAAGAGTATGATTTATAAAATTCAAGGGGACAGCACACAAAGTCAGACAATGTTAGTTAAATCACAGAAGAATGAGACTATCACACCCACTTAATGAAGCAACCTAGCTTGTCAAAGAAGTACGTCGAAGAGATAGGTAGGGAGTTTAGTAGGGAGGGGAGGATGGTGTGGAGAGCTCTGAAAACTGTTAACCTTAAATAATGAGATTCAGAAAATGTGATGAAGTAGAGAGTTCATTCGAGGGCAAAGCTTGAGAATGGCCACCAGGAAACCGCCTCTAAATCAATAGGGTTAATGTTTCAGAGTGGAGAAGGTAAGGTTTCCCTTAGAAATTTTAGCAGGTTCACGTTTCCATACAAGACCAGGGCATTTGCCACAGCAATTTGATTGGTTACAGATTGCCACTCATTCCAAGACTACATTATTACTCTGTAAGAATGGTAGTGATCTAGAGTACCTTACCTCTCGTGCTCTTTTGTCTTAATTATCTACAGGGGAAAAAAAGGCAGATGTTGCACCTGCATGCCACATGACTCACGAGGCATAGCCACATTTCTTTCAAGGCTCAGAATAATTTAAAGTTCCAACAAGATTTAGGTTGTATTATTTTAAGTTTGAATTAATTTCATGAAGCCAAGAAGGAAGATTTGAACTTCATGCAGTAATGAAGACTGTTGATGGGCACTGAACCACTCTGGTGGGTTTGCACTGTGTGGGCCTAAGATGCAGAAGGTGCAGTGAGGCAGTAACCATCTGCTCTAGTGCTGCTGAGCAGAGCTGATGGGCTGTCACCGCTCACACATGTTACCTGTTGACTCACCTGGTGGCATGGGCTGTCCATGGGGTCCCAGCTCCTTAAGCTCCTGCCAGGCCCTTCTACAACTTCTCCCAAGCTCTTGGGCCAGGTGTGTGTCTAGCCATGACAAAGAAGGCCAGTACCTGATCACTGAAGTAAAAGTTCTAAGGCAGTGGGACTGCCACAGGTGTCCCCATGGTCCCAGGTCACAATACAGTCTGTTGACCCTCTCCATTCACATCATTGCCTCCTTGATAGCCTGTGCTATGGGTTTTAGGCTCTTAGCATCAGAAATAGGCTTATGTACATCATCTAATCAGCTCCTGTTACTTATGTGAGCCCAAACTCTATAATAAATCTCTTTTTATGTTTCCTAAGGCTTCTCTGATTGGACCTGTCTGCTGAGGAGTTAAAGAAATTCTCAAATTGTGTATGCATAATAATCATCTGGGATTTCCATATTCTATCCCAGAGACTGGGAGAATAGGTCTGTTGAAACTGGAAGTTCATTTTGAATAAGTGCTCTATGAAATTCTGTTACAGGGAATCTCCCAGTTACAGTTTCAAATTCACAAATACAAGGAATGAGAAATCTAGAGGCAGAAAGCATTTTTTTTTGTATAACATAACCACATTTATTTAAGAATGTTTTCCAATAGCAAATAGCAAATTTCAACAATGCAAAAACTGCAATCACTTTTGCACCAAACTTAACAAAGTGAATTGTGTAAGCCCAGCAATCCATGGATTAACAAGCCCTCCAAGTGATTCTGATGCATACTTGGCGGCTACAGCAGCTGTCCTCCCTCAACCCCTCCCTCCAAACCTTCCTTCTTTCTTTTTTTTTAATTGCATTTTAGGTTTTTGGGGTACATGTGAAGAATATGCAAGATTGTTGCATAGGTACATTCATGGCAGTGTGATTTGCTGCCTTCCTCCCCATCACCTACATCTGGCATCTCTCCCCTTGCTATCTCTCCCCAACTCCCCACTCCCCGCTGTCCCTCCCCTATTTCCCCCAACAGACCCCAGTGTGTAGTGTTCCCCTCCCTGTGCCCATGTGTTCTCATTGTTCAACACCCACCTATGAGTGAGAACATGCGGTGTCTGATTTTCTGTTCTTGTGTCAGTTTGCTGAGAATGATGGTTTCCAGGTTCATCCATGTCCCTACAAAGGACACGAACTCATCGTTTTTGATGGCTGCATAATATTCCATGGTGTATATGTGCCACATTTTCCCAATCCAGTCTATCATCGATGGGCATTTGGGTTGGTTCCACGTCTTTGCTATTGTAAACAGTGCTGCCATG